>NC_092521.1:17180397-17480397 GCF_037038585.1 Patagioenas fasciata
GGGTTTCAATGGCTTCCCATTTTACAGTTTAATGTTTTGATAGTCAGTGGAGTTTAATATTAAAATATTTCTAGTGCCCCTGTGAACTATTCTGCGGATATTTTTTATGAGCTAATTTTAAATGAATATGAGCAATGGGATGAAGCTTTTTCATTTGAACATGGTTTATAAAAACAAAAAGCTTCCTGCGATAGTGTGGGTATGCTGAAAGCTGTGCTGCGCCGACATATTCAAACTTTACAGTACTCAAGTGATTTTTATTTTATATTTTTTTTCAGCGACTGTGGCGAGATTGTTCTAGAAGTCTGTATCAGTCATAGTGAAAAACGGCATTGCTTTTGATCACTTTGATATTCTGGAGAATGATAGTGTATGAGAATGATTTTTCTTTTTTTATCGTCCTCATTTTAAGTGATGGCAGAGCAATGAATAGAACAAGAATTTATTAAGTATTCACACGCTGTATGTATACTTTCATTATACATTTACAGAAGACCTATTGTTTTCTGTTTTCTGCTGGAGGCTAGGCTTGTAGAAGAATAGTCTAGAATAGACTCACTCAGTGCATGTGTTGTCCATTTGCCTGTCAGCAATAGTTTTGACAGAGAAAACAGGGAGTTTGAGTGACTGCTGGTCTGTCTTAAGGTATGGTAATGAGGCTAATTAGGAGAGATGAGAGCTGAACTGGGTATGTGAAGGCAATTATCCGTGAAACTTTTGTCATGCTTTATCTTTATCAGATCTCTCTTTCTCTATTTTTGGCATTTGCCAGTGACACACTGAATGAAAATATTTGAAGTGATACATATTTTAGAAAAATCAAGTAAAGAAGGAAGGCAGAGGGAAATTTATACGAGAACATCTCGTTATTAAACTGTACAACTTAACAAGGATATTGTAGTTCAGCAAGCAAAAACCTTGCCTGTGTTATTCTTGTCACTTACATTTACATGAATTAAAATTAATTACGTTTTGTAATAATGAACTTACTAGACACCTACATCTCCCCTGTTAAGTGTACATTGTTTTGTTTGCTCCTTTTATGTTATGAGTAGCTGCAGCAAGTATGTTATTAAACGCACTTGAAAGAAAAGCGTGCAAAGAGCATGAAAAGAGATTGAAAAGGCATTTAATTGTAAATTAACAAAAAAGCTGAAATTTTTGCATTTATATTTTCAGGAGGCTAGTTTGGTTTACTTTCAGACTGTTTCTTACACCAATCCAGTACAAACTGATTAGAAAAGAAGCACTGAACAGGACAAATGAAAACCAGGTGTCACAAGTCTTGATGAATCAATGCACATAATCCACAAAGAAGGAAGGTGACAAATGAAACTTGCACATTAATGAGACTATAACCAGGCTCAATTACTGGGCCATTTTGAAGAGCCGTAGTAACTTCACACATCTTTTTGTGTTAGAGGGAAAAAGACATCCTCTGAGCTCTCTGCACACTCCTGCTTCTTGCACTAATTCAAAAGACAGTATACCTCTAATCCGCTTTTAAAGAGAATATAACATTAAAGAAAAACCTGTCTATAGAAGACATGCTCAATGCCTTTTTCAAAGAAAAATATCTACTTCATAATTTAGGTAGTTTTGGTGAACTTGGACATTGCATATTAGTCTACCAAATGTGCTTATGAAGTCAGATTACATACTGCAAGTCGAATTTATCTTGGTAGCACGCAATCCTCTCTTCTGAACTTGCTAGAAATATGGCAAGGAATATGGTGAATGGATGTACAATAATGATCAACGCTTATTGCCCAGCTATTTTTCTGCTAAATACCAGTTCTTTTTCTCAGATTTTATTTTGCAGTTACGAGCTTTGAATTTTGTGCTAGCAACAATATTACACGTGTCCAGAATGCCAGCACAAAACACCTGAGGTCTACAATAAGAGTCCTAAACCTTACATGAAGGACTGAATTATATTTTGTGTCTTCATTTACTTTTGGTGATGATATGGGGTTACTTGATCTCAGGTAGACCCTATTGCCCACTTGCTCCTGTCAGTCTCCTTGTTCTGTAAGATGCAGCTGACTTGACTCGCTGCCATCAGCGCCCAATTCCTTGTTCCCCTCCGTCCTTCACACACACACGTGCATGCAGAAAAACAACCTCTTCTTTCTACGCTACGAAGGTGGGAAAAGTGGTTTATTGCAGATTATAGTCCGCAGCCGTTAGCTTCTTAGATATAATAAGTTCTACAGATCTTCAGTAAAAAAAGGCTACTGTTGCCTCCATGCGAGAGTTTAGAGAACTCCTCTTTCCACAGGCTTTTGAATGATGGAGAAGATGAAAAACCTTAGCCCACAGTCCACAGGAATAATAATAATAATAATTATAAAGAAAATAAATTAAAAATAATAAAGAGATTAAGGGAATGATCACAGAAATGCCACTTTCAGCCATGAGGAGAAGTAGTGCCAGGGACACAGGGCCTCTTCACATGTGTGATACCCTTTCTCACTATAGACTTCACGTTTGGTGTTCACAACCATGAAGTTCTGGAATACAGTTTTGTGCAACAGGGAAAACTGAAAACAATCTTTAGATCATTTATCTGTTACCTCTCAGCTTGGCTAAACAGAAACTCCTCATATGCATTCCTACTCCCTACAGCTCCTCTTCTCCTGTTTACAGTCTGCTGCATTATGCATGACTCGTTAGTATAAATTTACAAAGAGAACAAATATGCTGGTAGCCAAATGTCACTGGGAAGAAGATTCAAAATCTTCCGATCCAATGCTACAACTAAATAACCTAAAGAAGTAATTTATCTAGTTACAGAAGCTAACCTTTTTTTTAGTGTGTCTGGATGTCTTTACCGTATTTTCCTAACCATTTGACAGTGGTGGTATGTAAACACTTAAAACATTTTATTATAGTACCGCACTGTTGCAACAGGTACTCGTAACAAATAGGTTACTAATGAAGTGTCATTTCCTTGCCTTATTTGGTTTGTGTTGCAACCTTAATTATATTTCAATTTTAGAATAAACTCTCAAAGTAGCGTACAGGGATTTGGCCACACGACTCGCATTAACATTAATCAAAATCGCGTGTCTGAATTCCCACCACACTAAAAAAGTACCTTTTGATTGTTGATGGGGATTGTGTGCGGGGGGTGCACATGCAAAAGAAGGCTTCACCGGCAGCTTGCTTTTGTCCTGAGTCTCGGTTGTGCTTTTCGTACCTGAAGTAAAAGATGGCAGCGAATACTGGAGCCCTTTGTTCGCAGGCCGTGTCAGTGAGGACAGTGACAATTCATGTTTCCTCACTTTAGTCAACACGAACCCACAAAGTCCTTTTTGCTGAGATGGTAACTGTAACCCCGGGGGAACAGTCATGTCTTTGGTGTAACAGGGAGATTTTGAGCCCGAGGATGAAATGCTGGTAAAATAAAGCTTCATCTCTATCGTCATCCTCAGCACCAACCAGGGCTTTGTGAAAATCTGACTTTCTGTCAGCAGTTTGCATGTTGTTAGAGTTTTGCGTTCTTCCCGAGTTTCCTGTTTCTGGTTGCAAGAGTCAAACGTTACTGCAGCGGAGGGAAACTGTTGCAGCAGTTCTCCAGTCCTGGTGGGGCTGTGCCCAGACCCTCACGACTCATTAAATAGGCTCCAGGGGTTAGACACATTTTGGTACGGTTTGCCATAGACTGAAAAGTGTCTGTGTTTGTTTTTTTTTTTCATGCGTGTGTTGACCCACAGGTGGCTGGTGGCCACCGATTCGGAGACGACTGTATCATGGGTATAATACCAGAATATCTCACAGAACCAAAATGAAGTCATGTCTTAATCTCATCAGGCCCTCTTTAATACACAAATGAAGTTCCTTCATTAAAAATAATTTTTTTAAAAGCTGCATATATTGCTTCAGTACCAAACTCAAGAGAGTTTCTGTCTGGGAATTGGAGCCAGCGAAGCTCAACGGTTTATAAGTCAACCATGGTTCTAAGTTGTGTTTTTGCACCTATATCTTCCTTTGGAGCACATTAAAAAAAATAATCTTAAAGATGATATTCCATGTCTAAGCTAATCCACACTTTGCATAAGAATAAACCTCCAGAAAAAAAAAACCTGAAATTTCCTTGAATGTCCTATCTTGGAATTATGAGTGCTGACTGACTGAAAAACAGGAAAAAGGAGTTTCATTTGCTGGATTTCAAAGCAGTTACCTCATAAAATAAATAATAACTTTCCATGTTGCTTTGCCATTAATCCATATATGTAATGCAAATAAATGAATAAGAAGTTTCATATACTCCAAAATTTACAATGATTCCACCACGTCAAGACAAACAGTTTCTCTCTGTAATGATGACTCATTGATTTGGTGTAGCACCCCAAGACCCGTTTAAGAAAAACACAGTTACGTCCCTTTGGCCGACTGAGGCTCCAACATTTAATAAAACCTGAACCCAAGGCATTTTCTTAATTTTTGTATTTGGTCCAATCTTGAAACAGCTTATGGATGTGCTTAACTTTACACAGGTGAATAGGCTTATGAAAATAAATTATATCTCTCCCATGCTTAAAATTCAAGGCAACTTCTTTTTTTTAGGAGCAAGGTCTTTCTGTGCTGCTATAAAATTCATTTTTATTTCTGCTTTATCACATTCAGATGCTTTCGCTGCTATTCTGCTATGTTTTCTGGTTTAAACCAGCACTTTTAGAAATACAGTGTTCCCACTGTGGCACTGGTGAGACAAAAAGATGTATTTGAAACTTGTATGGCTTCCATGAAAGTGCTAATAAAGATTGCCTTAGTCCTAAAATCTAACCAAAGAAAACCATTAAAATTGCTAATGAACAAGCCAAGAGGTATTGTGTAATGAAACAGTTAAAGTAGCACTTGTTTCCTGGCAATGATAGAAAGGATATTTTTGATTTTTAAAAACATCTTTCAATGTGCAGTCCTTTGCATCTGTCTGCATCATGAACGATCCTTTCACCCCCTTTTCAAAGCCATATGAAGCTTGCAATGCAGGATAATTAAAACAAATCTTGAGTAAACTGTTTGGTGGAGATAGAAGTTTGATGGTTGAATATATAAAAAATTGTAACCAGATGTTGTTCAGAAGCCATAGTAGTTTAAAGATCATGAGCTTTTTCTTTTTTCTTTTTTTTTTTTTTGTATTAAGCAAAAATATTCTAATTGAAGTTGTCAGCAGGAGTGAGACTAATATGCCTGTATTTGATTAAATAATAGTTTATTTAACATTCAGTGTGGCCCAAAATTGGCTGACACTGATATACAGAAACTTCTTACTTTAAATTTTTTGCATTTAAATAGAGTGAAAAGTAAACCTAGTTAATGGTAACATTTTTGCTTGATATTCCTAACTATTATATTATTTGTCCACTTTATGTCTCAATGGAATGCTGTGCTATCCATTGCAGACCCATTCTCTTCCTGTTCTCTTATTAACTGCTTGGTTGATGGAACAAATGGAAAAAGAAAGATGGGTAATAAAGCCTGGAATGCACTAGTTGATCAGAATTATTACTGAAATCTGGTAGAATTTAAGAGCATAATGCAAGCATCATCCAACATCCCTTCTTGCTAGGCTGTGCAAAGCACGGAAACTCGACAGACACGTTAAGGGATATTCATGCATGAAAAGACTAGTGTGTTTTAAAAATACCAGAGTATTGAAGTATGTGCAGTAGATTTCCTGGCAGTTATCTCCTCTATACAGGGTAGCAGTGTTTACTGGATACACTCAGAAAAAGTAGTGGCTAAGATTCTTTCCCTAGATGATTGCTGATTTTTTCTATTACTTCACTAATTGACATAGTGATGTCTCCTAAAGTCAGATGCTGAGATTCTTTCTCTATTGTGTTTTTTCATTGTGGTGGTGGTGGTTTTCTTGGTACTACCTTGCTGCTTACATAGCCCTGTAATCTTATGTGGTGCTGTGCATAAACAAGGGGATCCCCATCTTGCCTTCTGTGACTAACCATAGTTAAAACCATAGGAATTTCATTCTTGCTTTTCCCTCTGTAGCTGTTTGGCCTTTTGCATAAGAAGGGACTGCGTGACTCACGATCTGCAGGCTACACCGCATTTAAAAATGAACCATAAAGGCGTGAGTTGCTTGGTTTATTGATGGCATGTGTGTGTGTGAATACTTCCCGCAGGAACGCTTAAAATCAGGACTGCGATTAGGCTTTTTTAAGGCAGACCTATCTTTAAAGTAGCTCATTCCAATCGTCAAGCGATGTTGTTTCGCAGTGTTTTTCCTTTGCCCCCTGCCATGGGAGTAGCACCTTTCGGGTGCCCTGGCAGTACCCTCTGGTGACTGCAGCTGCCTGGCACAGCCCAGTCTGGCTGCCCGGCCGTTTCATTGCACCTTCGCCTCCCTACCCGGGACTGCACCCAGTGCTTCCAGCAACACTGGTCTTTCACTGCTCCTGCAACCTGCCAGTAAATAGCAGACAAGGCCAAATTTGTAGGGAGATTGCAACAGTCTGTTGGAAACTTGTATTCCATTACAAGGCCATTAATCACTGAAATGTAGTAGAAATCACAGCCCTGGCTGTGCATGCGATAAGTGCTATAGTGCTGGGGCCGTCGTTCCTGAAACACAAAATTATGTAGGCCGTGTTGAAGATATGTCTATCGTATCTGCCCTGGTTGTGCCATGTGTATGCCAGGGTTCCAAAGGTAGATGGCAAGGCCAGAGTAAAATCAGGCAAGAATTATGCTTGCAATAGTGAAAGCCAAGCTCAGTGAAGTCAGATTTTTTTTCCTCTTTTTTTCCTTCTTCTTCTATGTCTAAAACAGATGGACATACAATCAGTGCTAACTCTGTAGGTTTTCTGCCACCTTCTGATCTCTTTGTGCTTTATGCAATAGGTTGAGTTGTAAAATAGGAAACAATTTGTTCTTCGATTTAGCAGAGGAAGAGTTAGTTGCAAACCAGCAATTTGTTGAATGTCGTAGCTAAGATGCCTAGCTTTGCACTGCTCTACGGTAACTTCTGGAAGTTGTTCTCTCATTAACTCAGACTGCTATTAATAAAGGAAATAGAGTCCGGTATGTATATTTTAGGCATTATTTCTGAGATGTATAACTCATCAGTAATTGCAACCTGATTTCAGAAAGATCTTTCCTTACAAAAATCCATACATGTCACAGCCACTTACATATGTGGGCATTATTCAAAAGAGCAATACTCCCTCTGTCTTGTGCCCAGATTCAAAGCCTGTTTTAGAGGGTCCGGGTTGCTGGTCATAGACAGGTAGCATTGGCAGCCATCCCAAAATCTCCTTAAAGGGTCCAGAGGTTGTTACCGCATGAATCGTTCAGTGTTCCCCACACCTTCCTCATCTTCCTGCTGATTTTACTATCAGGTTTTCACAGCCATGAAGTTTCCACAGCCATGTCCATTTCCATATGACTAGCCACTAAGGTGTGAAATCCTAGTCCATGACACAGAACGAAAAAATGTTTCCTATAAAATATATGTAGGAAATAAAAGCCCTTCTCTTTTCAGTTCCTGAAAGAGGGCTTTTGGCAAAGATGCTGATGAAATGGAAGATTATTTTTATTTCTCTTAGAGGAAAGGCATGTCATTATAAATGTGCTCCTTTCTGGTGTACATCTTTTTCCTTCTCACTCCCAAAAATTCCAGTAGATTATAAGGAAAGGGAGGGATAACAATTTGGCATCCACCGTTAAGAAAAGCCTGAATTAAATTGAAAAGTGAATTCTGAAGAGTGTCAGAGTTTTTGTTCCATCAGTAAGATGTTTTGAACATAGCCTGTTTGCAAGTAGCAGCTATGAGGTTGTATAGCACGTCTAAATTTAGAGGTTTCTTTTTATTTCAAAGTTGTGTATATGAGCCTTCTGGAGGCTTGTTTCAAAATCAGATTAACCGTGATACTAGCAGATGGAAGGTAAAAGGGAAACTGTTTACTGTCATTTTTTTTTGCCTAAATCGCAAAGTCTGATATATTGATCAGTAGGACAGGACTAAAGAGTTCCTCCTTGAGTCCGTGTCCCAGCTCTGCACAAACCCGCGAATACATTCAGGCAACCCAGTGGTCTTTGCCTCTCCAGTTCCAACACAGACACAGACACAGCTGCCGGCGAGCGAGGCCGTGGAGCCGCTGACGCCGCTTTAGAAAGGAAGCGGAGGGCTTGTTTTACAAGGCATTCCTGTGCAGTCAGCTTCATTTAAGATGCCTCCAAAGGATGTGAAAAATAAGTTAACTGTGGGCTTGCAGAAGGATTTTACCATGCCTCCCCTTCTAGCTTGGGGCTTGATTTCTTGACTGCTCTTTTCCAGTCCTTCGCAGCACTCCGCACTAAAGCCTGAGTATGTGACAGGGTGGGTACATGTCTTCCTTGGCGTCCAGAACTCGTGATGGAAAACCCCACTAAGTTCTGTATTTCTCTTGTGCTGCGCTTGTCAGGGTTGTGCCATTTAAGAGAATGACTGCCCCCAGCAGTAAATTCACCCTGCCACTTGCTTTAGAAATAATTCCTTCAGTGAAATGCAATCTGTAGGAGTGATTCTGACAATTCAGATTTTGAAGCTGATGTCCGAAGCAATTTAAGAACTACTTTCTTAAAAGTAAGAGAAAAATTAGATGCTGGAAGTACTGTTGTGCAGTTACAGTATTCTCTCTGTGCAGATGAGAATAAGTATAAACAGTACAGAGGGTATACCAGTTTATAGGGCTGCAAAGGCAGAAAGGCCGCAAATCCTGGATCAATGTCATTAAGATAAATATTGTTTATTATTTTTTTAATTGATTTACCTACTGAGTGGTTCTCCTAAAAAGAAAAGAAAAGGTTAAGACCGTTTAGTTAATGAGGCTAAGCTTGATTAATAAGGGATTCAGAGTATTCCTTTGTGCACACCAGTTACCATGACTTTCCTTTTTGCTATGCTTTTACATGCTCCAACTGCCTCTAGTATTTTATCAGGAAATACTTGTTTTGTGTTTTTTCGTTTGGTCGGGGGTGGGGAGGGGGTTGTTGTTTGGTTTTTTTCATGTGTGGGGTTTATTTGGTTTGGTTTGGTTTGGTTTTTTGATTTTGTTTGTTTTTCTGTGTGGTGGTGGTGGTGTGTGTTGTGTTTGTTTGTTTCGGGGTTTTTTAGTTGTTTGGGTTTCTTTGTTTTTTTTCCCAACCTTGTGTTATATCACAGATTTTAAAGTCTTCAGTCATTATGCTGTGGCTCTGTCTTGAATTCCGTGAAGTGTTTCCTATCAAACCAGGAGACCATATGCCCATGTTGGCCTAAAATTCTCAGTGCATCATGTACCAGAAATAGAAGCTGGTAAAGATTCTTCAGAGATTGTGTTCACTTGTTCCAAAGACCTGGTTTGTTTATGGAAGGGATGCTTGCGGTACATAAACACTATTTAAGGAGAAATGTCTCCAAAATGTAGAACAGTTGTTCTCTTCTCCTTCTCATCTTAATGGTATTTTTGAGGAAAGCTATACAACACCCTATATTGAGTCTCATTTACAAGTAGGCATTAGGATCTTGATAGGAAAGAGCAAGGAGAGGATCATTTTTGTAAAACCTACACCAGATACTTCACTCAGTTTCTCATAAACATTCTGAAATTATTTATGGTGGAGTTTAAAAGTAGGTTGCTTCACTTTTAGTAGCTGTACGGTTTTACAGACTGTGATTGGTAACATTCAGTCTGGATGTATTTAATTAAAATGTTTAGAGCCATGAAATTTAAAGTGTTTTATTTTTCAAGACAAATGAATAGGGATTAAGGCTAAAATGGATAGACATTAATAGAAAAAAAAAAGTAATAAGCATTGTACAGCTTCTCACTGAAGAAAGATTCACAGCATACTTAGGGTTGGAAGGCAGCTCAGGAGATGATCTAGTCCAACCCCATTGCTCAAAGCAAGGTCAACCAGAGTAGGATGCTCAGGGCCGTCAGGTTTTGAATGTCTCCAAGAACAGACAGTCCACAGCCTTTCAGGGCACCTTGTTCCTGTGATCAGCCACCCTCACAGTAAAAAAAAACTTTTCCGTTGTGTTCATGTGGAATCTCCTGTGTTTCAGTTTGTGTCTTTGTTTCCTGTTGTCTCACTGGGCAGCACTGAAAAGAGCCTGGCTCCATTTTCTTTACTTCCCCGTCAGGTACATGTTGATGAGATCCCCCTGGAGCCTTCCTTTCTTTACATGAGATAGTCCCATCTCTCTCAGCCTCTCCTCGTGTGACAGATCCCTGAGTCCCTTAATGATCTTTGTGGCCCTTCACTGGACTGTTTCCAGTACCTTCATGTTTTTCTTGTACTGGGGAGCCCAGCGCTGGACACAGCACTGCAGATGTGGCCTGAGCAGGAGAGATCAGAGGGAAGGATCATCTCCCTCAGCCCACTGGCAGTGCTCTGCCTGACACAGCCCAGGAGGCTGACGGCACTTTTAGATGGGCTAGCTTTAAAAAAATACAAATATGGGGGGGAGAAGTATTTTTTTTTTTCTTTTCTTCCCCTTTTCTTTTTTAGAAGATACCTTCCTAGATGGTTGTTGGCTTGATCACAGCTCTAGTCCATTCCTGCTTCTTAAAGTTATCAGTTAGAAGCCATCAAGTATTTTTGCCGAAAGTGGGATCACAGGACAGAATAAGACATTTATCTTAGAGTCAACCATTTAGACACAGCCTCTGCCTTATTGTCTTGTTATCTGAAAATGTTTGGAATGGATTGGATTAGATGAAAATGTCCATTGTAAAAAGGCCACTACTTTTCAATATTTACCACTCCGTGGTATCTGGGATACCACAGTTTCTCCCTAAGCTCACAATAGGAAATAACTATGGTAATTGTGTGGTATGGGTTGGCAAATGTTGATTTTTCTGAATGGAAGCCATTCTAGCAACAGCACGTAACAAAATCAGCACTGAGAGTGCAGTCCTAAGCGTATTAAAAATAATAGGTGGACATCGTCCGCTTTGGATCCCATCCTAGGAAAAACTTTCTCAAGGGAACTGCGTGAGACTCAAATTATAGTTACTTCAGTTCCTGAATAAGTATATAAGCTATAGCTGCTCATATGAAACTTTCTCTTGTTCTGTTTTTTTCTTTAATTAAAATTAATGGTCCTAAGGGGAATTTTTTAAAGTACAAGTAACAGGTAAAGGTTACCTCACTGCTTTTCACCAAGAGGTAGACACCTAATTGACATTTCCTCTCTGAGTCTTGAAGACTTCTCTGAAAACTTTACATCCTCGTTTTGTAACTTTGTATTAGAAATTAGTCTTCCAGTGTAGTTTCCAGATTTGGGGTGCAAATTGGGGAGGATGTAGATAATCAAAAGGCAGTGGGACTGAGGATTCTAAGACACTTAATGGCTTTTGAAATTTTTACCCCCGAGGAGCCTTTCCCCTGCTGATTTTGGCAGCCCTCAGCCAAAATCTACAAATGAGAGTTCCTCCTCTCAGCTGCTGGCTTTCTGAGCCATTTTCTATATAAATAGAGATCACGTGGACTTTAATAAGGTCAGGGAATGTTTTTTAAATGTCTGTGATTTTCTTTTTTTCCTCAAAACTTAATTTTGCCCATCTGATTTCTGTGGAAGTGGGAACAGATGCCAGAAGCTGAGAACTCCAGCAGCTTTGTGCTCACGCTTACAGCAGAGCGGGATTGGGACCCTCAATTACTATCACATGTAGAGTTACACGTTGGCTCTTAGCTGAGATCTGCAAATGCACTCTGGTTCTTCTACCACGTCAAAGTTAAGGGTGTTTAAGGAAATATGGATGTATCCGCTCCATTTTTATCTGTTCACTTGATGGGTGAGATTACTTCATGAAAGAAGGGATATGTGGGGTGCGTTCTTGAGCATAAATCCTCAAGTATTGATGCCTAAACTTAAGCACCTAATTCCATGTTTAGGGGCCTTCATAACTGGCTCTTTATCTCAGAAAGTGTGTCTGTTTATAGCAAAGTATAACTATTGATTTAGGTTTCCCGTTTGAGACAGCAGGGCTTGGATATTTTTGCCCTGTGCCAAGAAATGAAAGAGTCAGAAGTATTTCCAGTTTTCTCGATGTCTCTTTTTGTGTGCTTAGTTCTGAGGGTACTCCTTTTATCCGCTTACTGATGAGAATTAGAATAATCTAATTTTGTACATTTTATACTGTTTACATGGTGTTTCTAATTTGAAAAAGTGCAAGAGACTCGAAATGAGGTTTTCCTAGATTTGTTCTCTAACAACGACTGAGCTCGTTTGGAAGCACACGGCGTTCGGGAAGGAGCAGTAGCCCGTGTGTGCGAGTGCCGAGTTCTCAGGCAGCCGTTCAGCATCGGAGCTGCTGCGTGAATCTGCTTCAGCAAAGTGCTAGCAAAGAAAGGTTTATATTATTTAGGAGCAAGGATTGCAGCTACCAAACCAGGCTTCCTCTATCCTGCTTGTGCACGCTAATAGATTTGATTGCTTCACGTAAATACTCTGTTAAAATTGCCCAAGTGGCCAAGTGATTTAGAAAAGTGGGAAGAAGTTCCACTAGAAACATAGCAGTTTTTACAGCAGTTTCTAAAAAGGCCTGATAAAACCTGTTGCATTACTGATATAATTCTGGTGAAGAATCTGAGAGATGCTGCTGGCAGCTTTTTACTGTGTTATGTGATAAACTGTGAAAAGAAAACAGGACATAAATTTAGGCAGACTGTAGTTTACATACTCACGAGCACACCTCAGCAGAGATAACGCGTTACCTTGAGTCAGTGTACAGGAGGGAGGGAGGAAAATGGTGCTACACAGGGGGAAACAAAGACAATCAGGGCTTTCTTCTGGAGCAGCTGCAGCCAGTTCCACTAATGGAAGTGCAAGAGCAGAAACTGGCAGCACAAGGTACACGTTCGTTTTTACAGATGGCAATGCAGACAAGTTGGTAATTGAGAAGGAAGTCGTGTACGTGAGCTGTGTGACAGGGGACAGCCCATTACAGTACTTTCCTGTGTAATTGACTCGGTGAGTTACTGGAGACAGAATTTCTAGTCCTCTTGAATAGGTTTCAGTTGCTGAAAAATTACATCATTATTGTGCGGGAAATGCAGGTTGCTTTTTTTTGCTATTCGTGTTAATAAAACTTTTAAAATTAATTTTCAAGTTGTCTCCGTGGAGGTCTGTGTTGTTCTGCGGGTAGTCGGTGGCAAAACGCAGCACAAATGAAATCATATCATTGTGTGGTAGCTGCCATTTAAGGCACTGGAAGAGATTTAAGGATGATCAGCTTGTGTCAGTTGAAGGATAAGACCTCAAAAATACGTTCTATCTAGTAAAAGAAGGCTGAAGGAAACTGCTTTCAAAAAGTTATATTTTGCGTAGAATGATTAAGTAGATATTTAACTCCTTGCAAACCAGACTGACATTTAATTCCACCAGAAAATATTGCTTGGTCTTCATTACAAATGCTTTATACCATAAATAAGTATATGTGCATTTACTTAGTCTGTGCATATGTATTTGGCGCAACAGAAGATCACGTATATTTTTAACACACAGTGTTTAAAAATCAACCGCTGCTAACTGTGGCAAGGAAGTCTGACCCGCAGAAAAAGTTTCTATTGTTTCATATTATGCCACTGCAGATCTTGAAGGGGAAAATGTGAAATTACCTTCCATCCCTGTTTGGATTAACAAGGTAATACACTGTGAACTACACAATTTTCAACATTAAATGCTCAAATTAATGAAATCCATGAGTGACTGTAAAGTGTATTGTGATTATTTATGTGATGCCATAGTTGCATGTGGCCCTTAATGGCTAATTTCAGCGATGGTAAATCCCAGCCTGTGGAGCTCCGGCTCTGCTGTAGGTGGGTGGTGAGAGCCGGGTCTCTGCCAGTGCAGGGGCAAAGGTTGGGTCATCTGGAGCTTGGGGGAGGAGACTGAGGTGATGGAGATTTCCAATAGGAAGTGATTTAGTAGCTTCTTTGCATAGATACGTTTTTCTTAATGTAATAATTTATTTTGATCAGACATTGCTTTACTTTGGTAGCGATTATGGCATCGTAAACTAATATCTTGCTAAATTTTTCTTGCTTAGTGAGACACAAAGAGGTTGTAGTTCACTGCCTGGATTTTGGCTGTCTTTTGGTGTGTTTTTCATGTAGTGAATGGCACTGTCTCTAAGACAGTTTTGCAAAATAGAGGGAAATGCTTCAAATACTGGGGCAAAATCTACTAATCTGCATTTTTGCTGCTGATAAAAAAAAAACCTTGCAGTTTACATGCACATTAAAATATTTACTCTCCCTGAGGGATCAGGGGTAGGATTCTGAAAGGCTGTGCTAGCAGTAATGTTTAATTTACTGTCTGGGGTTTTTTCCCCTCTCTAAACCCCCTTGGATTCCTCTCATTAAAAGTTTGTAATACAGCATATATCATAAAAAGATGCTGTCACAATAGGACATTAAAAATTCCACTAAACTTTTTATACGAATTAGGTGTGTAATTTTAACTTTCCTCTTGGCGTTTTTACTTTCTTCCTACCTTGCCTTTCCTGACTTCTTTCTTACGCGTCTTTCAAGTACAGCTCTTTAATGTAATTGCTCTTGAAAATGTCTTAGATGAAGAGTTCGGATTTGGCACATTAAATTGACTTCAAGAGGCATCTGTTAACTCATAGTTAAGGTTGAAAACAACTTCTACTTTAGCACTCTGCTTTATGTGTTTTGTTTTTTTTTATGCTTTGGGGCTGAAAATTTGCTGTGCCTGGTCTATTCCTGAAAGCTGTCCAAGTTATAAACAGAATAAAACCCAATGACTTTCTTTTTAATTTAGACATAGCTATAGCAAAAGCAACTAAAATTTTAAAATGTGAAACTTTACAGGGGCATAGTTGTGGCGGTTTTCATAGTTGAGAGAGAAAGCAGTTTTGATTAAACACATTCAGAAAGGTCTGAGTGCCTCTGCAGCCAAAATAAATGAGCACTGGAAGCTTCTTTTCGCATCCTAAACAGCAGAAAGTAGCACTTCAACATCCAGATGCTGCCCAGGGTTTAAACTTTGATTAATCTGAGCTTCACTCAAACTCAGAGAATTAAATACCTCCTCTTCTAAGGAGGACAATAGCTGGAAAGCCCTACAACGTGTGAAACAAGAAACTCCTAAGTACTCACATCAGTGCAAATGAAATATACACACGTGTGACCAGGAGTGCATTGTACTATTTTTCTGAACCGTGTGGTAGCAGCCCAGCAGTTACAGATATGAGACCCACTGCTTACAGCTGATCCTGTCGCAGCGGTTACAGCTGATCCTCTCCACAGCAGCTCACCTTGCTCGTGCTGAACCAAACACGTGCAGGTTTCCTGATCCCTTCCAGACCGCCCATGTTGCCGGAGAGCATCCAGAGCCAGTGTCTGGCCTTTTTTTCAGTGGGGCGTGTATGGTAGTAGTCCTCAACTTTGTCTTTGGAAATAGGTCAGATATATGCTTATTTTTGGGGAACACTGATGATTTCTCTGCACCTCATATTCTGGAGCCACGATTACAACGTGCTCTGTTCTGGCATGATAGGAAAGCCAGAGACGGTAAAAAAATCCACTCAGGCTTCATCGTATCGCCTTTTTGTGATGGGGAAGTGAAAGTAATGAGAAAAAGACAAGTTTTGTTGTGTCCAAACCAAGAGGATGATGTAAGAAAAATGCTTCGCTGACGTTTGTGGAGCCTATTTGAGTTTCTAAAAGCATCTCCTGGCAGAAATTTTAAAAACAGGATGTATTTGGCACTAGCAGAGTGTCAGGCACCGTTGCTTAGTCTAACTAGCTAAAATGCTGCAGTTCCTCAGCAGTGTTTCTGGCTGTGCTTTTACAATGTAGATTTTGCTACATGAAGTTCCATTGAAATAATGACTGAAAGTTCAGTACATTTTTAAATATGTCTTTTTTAGAACTGTGTAACGTGGTGCTTCTACATGGCTAAAAAGTTGGAAATCATGTAAACTGTAATAATCTTTTTAAAATCTAAAGCAGTTTTTATGAAACACAAGGGACTGATCCTGCCACGATAGCTGAGTGAATTACTTGTTGAGGTATTCTCTGCTCTTCCATTGCTTAGCAGAAAGCACTACTAATATTTTCATTGTTCCAGAAAACTATTGGTAACTAGTGAAAATCGTTTAAAGAGTTAAAAAAAAAATTGGGCATTCGAGCTTGACGATGTGTATACTAAGTTTCAGACTTGTTCAATTTGAAACGGTCCAGATATGAAACCATAAAAAATGTGAGTAAATACTCTGCATATCAAGGGTTGTTATGCAATTACATGCTTTCAACATGGTTCTTACTGAAGGAAAACAGTTAGTAAAGAGATCTGCAATACATGTTCAGTGAGTAATTGCAAACTTTCATAGCTTAGCTACATAAAACTAATAATCCACTTGTTGCTTTGCTATTACTAAAATACTAAAATTTCTGCATAGTTTTTTTCCCCAGAGCAAAACTGCTGTAAGTGTAGATTTGTTAGAAAGTTATCTGAAAAACTTGAAATCCCCTCCACCCTGCATCCCCCAGTTTTGGCCAATCTCTGAATTATAAACAGCTGAACTGATTTAAATAAATTTTTCGGTATCAAAAAATAAAATAAAAAAAAAGTTACATCTGGGCTGACAAAAAAATGCGCCAAGTTCCAGCCCAATGTGATTTGAGACAACATTGATATTAAACACCCAGACCTAGGAGCTGGAATGCAAATAGAGGCAGGCTCTTTGCGGCACTGGCCCCCTCAGATTTGGGGTTGCAATGTAGTGGTTATAAGGCTCCAGATGATTAAAGCTTGACTTAATAGATACATATTTCCGTTATTTAGACCCTTTTGGCTTATTCTTCTAAGGATGTACAGGAAATTTTCATGGTTAACTCCAGTTAGTGCTAGTGGCATTGATCTCAGACTGAAGCCTTTTTATCTGTGACTCAAACCCTCCCATGACTAGTTATGTCAATTCACCTTTCCTGAGCTGATCTTAACAGATAATGTAACTATGATAAGTATGTGTTCACATTTGAAAGAGGACAAAAGGTTCCATAACATATTTATTGGAAATGCTGGCTAGCGTGTTATCGAGCAGAGCACTTGAGCACATGGACGGGTTTATGGGGACTGTGGGCCGTGGCTCTTGCACAGACTTTGCTGGGCTGGAGATCAAGTGCCTGTTCCATTGTGAAGCTGCCCAGAAATCCAGAAATATTGGCCATTCCTATTGACTAGTACAAATACTGAGTATGCAAAGCCAAACAGACTCATGTAGTGGAAGCATCTTCACGAATTCATATTTAGCAAAAACATTTAGAAAATTTATGTTGGCCCATAATCTTTATAAAACTTGGTAAGTGGAAAGTAAATGCCCTTTTTTATTTATTTATTTTTTTTTAACTGTATTGTTTTTAGAGGAGTGCAGGCATTGTGGGCTTTTAAAAACAGCTTCCATTTTTTCTTGCAGACATCTTTAAAATTTCTCAGGCGTACTTAGACACCAGGTCAGTCCTGTGGTTAGTGGGATCTGGGAGTCAAGGATATGTAGTCTAATTCTGCCACAGTCGAGTTTCACCCCAGGATATCTGTTCTAAAGCTGTTTCATAACGAAAAAGCCCAAGAGACAAACAGCATTTTCAGTTTTTTCAGAGGTGTTTATTTTTTAATTCATTAGTATACGTAATCTATGTTGGAACACTTAGGTATTGGAACGATCATTGTCAATTATCCTGTAAGGTGCTTAAATACAACAGAAATAACAGATCAGGAAGGTAAAGAAAGACAAGATATAACTCTTCAAGCTGCGTGGAGGACGAATTTACACACTTAGTGTTTAATTTAGGGAATGATGTTTAGCTGGGCTACTTTGAAATTTTAAATAGATTGGTAGTTTGTAAGTACTGAATAAGCACAGGTATATGTTTTTAATACATATAGCTACTACTAGGTATTTTGTAGATTGTTGACAGCTGTACAGTCATTATATTATTTCTTTGCAACTAATGCCCAGTTTGGATCAGATCTTTCTTTAAGAGAGAAAAAACGAGTTATTTTTGTCAGTTCCTTAAAGAGAAACTAGTTTCATAGCATTCAATTAAGATTTCAATGTTACTACACATTCTGTTGCCATTCAGCTGTGTTCAAATGCAGCAAGTAAACTGGACCACTCTTCCGAATGTTTTAAAAAACTTCCATGACTTTGTAGAGGGTATTTCCCGACTTCAAGAAACACAAACAGGAATGAAAGGGTTGGAAAGACTGACTCAGATTAAGGCTCCGCTTGGTTAATACACCACAGCAAGAATCCATAGGCCAGCAGACAAAAAGTAGGAATGGAAAGGAACAGTTTTGCAGTTGTATCTGAATCCTGGCCATATACAGTCATTTCCACTTGGAAACTTCTCACCCTTCAAGTGGGCCAAATTGGGGTTACTTTAGTGAAGTTTTTATTGTACCCTTGAGGAAAATATTTCAGCAGCCAGGTGAAGTTGTGCAAGGATATGCGACTACAAAAAGAACTGGGAGCTTCAATTTTCTTGTAGATGAGTGCACCCTCCCAGAGTGAGCCATGTCTCAGATACACAACTAGTTAGATGTTTGCTGAAGGACATCCACTACCGTTTAGTTCTCCCCATATCCAAATTGACAAAAACAGGGCATTTCTGCTTCTGATTCAAGAGACAAAGTAGGGAATGATGCAAGGGAGTGAGACAGAGATTATCTTGATGACAATCTCAGTTTTATTGTATCACCTTAAGGTAGCACAACCTGCTGTACTAATGAAATTGTGTTCTTGGTTTAAAAGGGCAATTGTTAGCTTGACTTTGTGCTCACTAAAAATATTTCCCCAATCTTGTTAAATTATTGCACTCATTTCAGATTTTTATGGCTGTGCAGCTTACCAGCTCTCGTTTCTTTACGTTTCATTCATTTTCCTTGTATTGATGATTAATGGAGGATGTCGAACGTTAGAGTGAGCAGGCATCAGCAAATGCAAGATCATAATTAGTTTAGCTGACGAGGGCCTCTGATAGCACTTGCATCTGCATGGAAAAATTACCCTATAGGGAACTGGCTGCTCACCAGGTCTTTTTAGTGATACATTGTGAAACACCCGATGAATCAAATGCCCTTTCAATGCCAAGAAAGTGTTCCAGTCTTGAAGCCAAAATTATGTCTGCAGAAAGCTTTCCATTTGAAATGTATCAGAGTACAATTATAACCATTGTATTTTTTTGGCATGAACAACAGTCTTCTACAGTATGGACTAAAGTTAAACAAATTACTTAAATTTTATGAAACCCTGAAATTTTAACTTACGGTGTTAGTAATTCTTAATTTAGAATAAAATTAGTTTTCACCCAGGCTGTTTTTCCCTGTACTCGCCCGTTCTTATCTTAGATGCCGAAGGTTTCTTACTGATTTTTTTTTCCTTTGCAGAAAGGGGACCGAGTTGAAATTCAGATTTTCTTTTCAGGAAAAGAATTCCATTTCCTGCTTGTTAGTATTTGTGCCCACGAACACAGCCTGACTTTTGTTTAAATGAAAAGTTTAATGAAATCATTACTCTGTAGAAAGAATTTAACAAGCAATACTCATAAATGTGTCTACTTTTAAATATTCCTGGATCATTATGAAAGCTGATGAATACATAGCTCAGTCTGGTTAAACATCAAATTCTGTTTGGGAAAGTTGTACTGTGCCTTTCTTTGCCTGACTAAAATAAAATAAATCAATCTATCCATCGATGAGGCAGTGTGTTCTGGAGTTCGGGGTGAGGTTCAAAAGGTCTCATTGAGAATACTGTACTTTTATTTGTTTGGCAGAGTTTACTCCTCATTACTCCTCATTCTTTTCTGTGGGAAATATATGGTAACTTACATTGATTTCAGAAATGGGAAAGACTGGAACTGAATATCATGTATTCAATTAATGAAGTATAATCTCCGTTAAAGGAGTTAGTATGACGCAAATACAAAATGTAATTAATCAAAGTGGTGATGTTTCAGAATTCTCATTACTGATCACACTGTAAAATCGATCAAGCTAAAAGGAAATAATCTGTTGTGAAATGTGGTGAAGAAACCAAGAGAAGTTTACAGAATGTTGTCTGTCAGCTTCCAGAGGGGTTTTTCAGAATTTGCTGTTTAGAAGCCATCATTAAATGCACAAAACCTGAAGTTCAAAAAGTTAAAGCTGTTATTCTGAAAAGGCTTTGGTGTTTCACACACCTCATCCATCACTCTAGGGTTAATTATAATGAAAATCAGTGGTGCCTATTAAGCACAATTGAACCTGACCTCATTATGGGCAGTGTGGTTTTATACTGTCATTGTTGCCAGTCTAGAGACAAAACTCCTGTGTTGATTTGTCCTAACTCCGCAGCTCATGTGACTCACCTCTGACCTGGTTTTTTTTAATGTGTGGTGTTTTTTTTTCTTCCCTATTTCAGAGACGTAGAGGCTCGGGTGTTTTTTGTGCCAATTGCCTGACCACAAAGACCTCTCTCTGGCGAAAGAATGCAAATGGTGGATATGTATGCAACGCGTGTGGCCTCTACCAGAAGCTTCACTCGGTAGGAAGAACTTACTGGTTTGTTCAGAAAAAAAGGGGTTATAGAGCTAAGCTGGGCAGCTGTGGTCTTGTCTGGTTGTGTGATTAGTACCACTCCCTGGCCTGCAGTTAATTTCCTAACAGGGTTTTGCAGTATGGTCACTTTGGGATCAGATGTGATTCATTAAGAAACAGGCTGGGATGCTATGGGTAGACGTGTTTGAGATCACCAGTGATGCATTTAATTATTTTGATACAAAATAAGGGGAAAATTGTTTCTTTTCTGGGAATTCCATTTAAAGGCATACAATATGTTGTGATGAAAACTCTCTAAATTCAAGAGCCCTCATGATTGTAATATTAAAAGAAAAAAGAAAGATTCTTAAGGTTGGACATCAGATCCTAATCAAAAATATCCCTTGCTGTGGCTTTTGTTTTCTTTCACTTCTCTTCCCATCTTTAGTCGTGACAGTAAATTTTCTGGAGATACGTGGTGGTGGAGTTTTTTGGATTCTGAAATAACTCAACAAAGAAGCTACTTGATGGCACTCGTCACTTGGTGAGGGTGAGATTCACCATCCCTCAGGATCAGGCAGGGAATAAGTAATGATCATGGACTGTCTATATTGCTTTTCATCTTCTTGACACTTGGCTTGATCCTGAAAGATGTTGAATGCTCTAGTCTGGGTCCAGGAAGGCCATGCTTATGTGTTTCCTTGAATCAGTATCAGAATGCTTAGAATCTTTTAGGTTAAGACTCACAAGTTAAATGTCATCCTCGCTTTACTAGAAGCACATGGGAGAGTCAGGTGACCAAGATTTGACTGATTAATTCATTTTTACAACATCTCCATGAAGTTAAAAAGTGTAACTATTTTTCAGAAATAGAAACTGAGGCTGGCTTTGGGAGTTTGCCAAGGCAACAATAACAATTTAGGCTTAGAGCCCAAATCAGAAATCTATATTGTAGCTGAGATTGCTTATTTTTTAAAACTTTTTTTTTCTCAGAAATTGCATTTTCAAAAAATAAAAGCCACTTAGAAAATTATATTTCAAATGCATTAAGTGCCTATGCCTATTTCTCTATAAATTTCAGGAATAATCTTCTAAATCTACTATTAGTTTCTGTGATTTTTACCCTTGGTCTTGTGTACAGGCCATATAACAATTCTGTTTGCTCAAGATCCTGTCCAACCCGCTTAATAAAAAAGGAAAAGGTTCCAATTTTCGAAAGCCGGAAGACCATCACCAGCCTGAAAGGTTGGCTCTGTTTGCTCTGGGGTGTTATTCTGAGGTCAATAACTGATTCTAAGCTCCAGAACACCCCAGCCAGTCAGATAACATCTGAACGGGAGAAGATGGACTAATGCATGATCTCTGGCCAGCATCTTGGCTGGATCTTGCTGAAAGCATCATCTTCCTGGAGATCTTTCAGACTTCTAGGTGTAATATCTAATTTAAGGAAATTGATCAGCAGTGAGATCCACAAAGGTTTTAAAGAGGACAGTTTGTTTTTTTGACGTTAATTTGACATTTGAGTGCAGCTATTTGTAGAATTCCATTCACAGCCCCAATTTTCCTTTTTTTTTAATATACTTTTCTAAACTATGGTGTACCATGATTATTAGCATAACTTATTGAATAGACAAAAGCTACAAGAATCAGTTTTTAGTTCAAACATATAGCTCAGATAATTATGAACCAGTAGTAATGAACTAGTATGCTTCCAACGATAATAATTAGCAATACAATGTCAAACTTTATTTTATGCATACAGAAAGTGAGAAGTTGACACTATCTTTTAGCTCCACCATTCAAGCACGGCAGTAAGCTGTCATTCTGTGGACATTTGACATTAATATCTTCAATTGAACCTTCACCAAGCAAACGCAAAGAATTTAATTAAGCCTCCACTCTGCTGTGATACAATAGCAACTCCATTGTAAGTTGGAGTCTGAAATAATCAAACTAATTTCTCCTTTGGGACAGTTTTTGAGACAGTCCTATGCAAAGGGATGGTCTTTAAACTGATACCAGAAAGATTAAAGGGTTTGTTGTTTTGGTTTGTTTTTTTAAATCTATCTACCTGTCTAGCTAGCTATCTCTTAATGAAAAATTATGGTAAGTATTTGTCATGTATGTTTTTGAATTAATGAGTCTAGAATGATGCAGTTACTAGGTAAAGGTCTGAAACTATAAAAATCAAAGGGAATAGAACTGTTCCCTTCTGTGTGCCACTCAGTTAAACTAAATTATGCTCAGTAAAATTTGCTTATAGTAAGTCTGCACGTTTCATGGCCTCTTTTTGATTGGATTATCACTATCTGGAACTACTGTCCTCATTACCTCAAGAATGTGTATAATATACTTATCTCTAAGGTCTTTTTTTAACTTGTATTTAATAAGAAAATAAAAAATCTATGGTCTGTCAGATACTACTAGGTGGTAGTGACTGACAAACGCTAACATGGTAGTGATTTCTGCTCTAAGTCAAATTTCCCTTTCTATGATACCCTTGAATAATTTTTCAACATATTTTCAAAAATGTTCAGTATATCTAGGAGTCATTTACATGTAGCTTGCCAGGTTTTTCACATTTCTCTCCTCTACTGGAGACAGCTGTGTTAAAAAAAATGTGTAATAATATTCCAGTGGTGAATTATTAAAATAGTTGTTTTACTGAGAAAAATGCTTCCAGTTCACTGCAAACATATATACAAAATTCACATTTGCTGAGAGAGAAAGGTATGTCCTTTGTCTCCCCACAATCATGAATTTGTTCATTTATATTGTAGTGCTGTTCCTCATTTTTTAATAGCTCTAAGTCGGTCGTGGAAAACTAGATTTTGTTCCATAATCATTCCGTGGCTACATCCTCAGACTCTTTCAGGGAGGAGTTTCAGCTTATACTTCGAGTATTAGACTTACGTGATCTTCTAGTGGAAAGATCACCTCAATTTCCCATGGTATCTAGGACGTGTAATCATAATAATTTACTGAACTATTTGTTGAATTTTTTTTTTTTTTAGTTAACCATATATTTGAGGTAGTAAGGATATTACCAATTGATATAGATATGGCAAACGAATATTTGTGATCACGCTCAATGTATTATGTGTATCATATAGTTAATGATCTGACATAGGGCATTTCAAAAGTTCTGGTAATGTGTCCACTATTTTCTAAATCTAGTTCCCCATTGAAAATCAAGAAGAGAGCTTAAACTTTTCTATCTACCTCAGTTGCAACCAAATACAGATTTCTGACTGCACCTTGCTACTATGATTAAGAAAAATGTGAGTAGCTTTACTCCAGCAATTAGTCTGTTTTAATCAGCTAAAGACCAATCAGATGAGTACAGTCATTTGCACACTGAAGAATTTCTAAGTGAGACCTACAGCCTTTAACTTGTAATAGCACGTAACTTGGAAGATCCTGAGCTACAAGCGTGTGAGGGCCCTTAGTCGCAGGTATGAAGATGTCCCTTTTAACTACTTCCAGGATCAGACTTCATACCTGTAGCATGAAGAGTAAGACTAAAAGTGTTTCCAAACTGTTGAAATATTATCTTGAAGCCACATGAAAATGCTCTGTAGTCTGTAAGTAGTAGTTTAGTATGAGCAACATCAAGAGTGTTGCAAGATCTCTCAGCATGTCAGTATGAGAGTGTTACTATTGTCATTAAAAGCTGAGGAAATTACACTGAGCCAGTAATAAGGAGTATATGCTTGTGCATATCAGTTGACTATTGATTCTGCATCTGTAAACTTTATTTGCATACAATTTATGTAGAAAACATTTTAATTTTATCTAAAGAAGATTTTGTCTCAACTTTGATCTGTTTGAGGAGGCTGGTTCAAGGCATTGTTTTTCGGCAAAGTTTAAATTTTGCTTTTTAAAAATCTAAATAAAAGTGTATATTTCTTCTGATTTAGACTTTTAATAGAAAGTAAAACTTTAGCAAGTAGCTGCACTGCCTAAAATGCCATTAACCATTAAGAAAGAACCATCCTCAGGGAAATAAATACGTGAAAGAGGAGGGAAAGATGGCAAGTCAAGAGAGAAACTGAATCCCTAGGAATAATAGAGTGCTATTCCAGCTCTGAATATTTTTATACTAATTCGAAGTTATGAATATATATAAATTATGTTACATTCAACGTACAAATTGTTTTAGGTATTGACCATAGGCCAAAATTTAATCGGCACGTATAAACAATGGTCAAAAGGAAAAATTCCAAATAAACATATAAGTGGAATACTGTGTGGGGCACTTTTCTGGCCTCCAACCAAAATAGGATTATGTGTGTATTTGGATGAGACAAAAGGCAACTGCAAGCACACCAAGCTGAATTACTTTTAGGTAGTTTTTGTTGTTTTAACGTCTGCCCAATAGAGCAACACCTACCAACATTACAGCACCATCTTTCGTTCACATACCATGGCCTGCCTGTTGAGCGACCTTTGAAAGAGGCCTGGCTGCTGTCCTTCCTCATACTATTTTTTTTGTCTTCATGCAACAGTATTTTCAGTTCTCATCTAAACAGACCACCTACCCTGAGCAAATGGAAACAGAAGTCTTCACTTGGTTCTTGCTTCTGCCTTTTCCTCCATGCTTTTCTTTTCTTAACAGATCCTTTTTTTTCCCACCTTCTGATGACACCTTCTCTCCCCAGTGACTTACTGTGTAACATTTAGGAAAAGTTAGTAACATTTAGAAAGAATTAACAGATCTTCTACTGTTAGTTGAGCTAACATCAGTAACATTTAGAAGGAAATACAGTAGGGATAAAAAAGGGGGAATTGGTACCAAAGGCCAAGGTTGACATTTTGGTGCTTAGGAAAACGTTTTTCCTGGGCTTTCTTCTCCATCTTTCTTAGTCCCTTTCCAGCCACCATCGTCCCACTCCCATCACAGTGAATCTGCAGCCCTTTTGCTGGGTGACAGCAGTGGTGCTCAGCAAGCTGTATATTTGCTTGCGTTTTCTATCCGTACCAAAGAGGAGTGGGTATCAACGTAAGCGTTACCCAGTTCTTGTCATAGTGTGATTGGTGCAAACGTCTCCCCGAGACCTGCTCTGGTGACATGGTGCCATGTATCTCCCACCTCATCCGCAGCTCTCTGTGCCCCCTTTCTGTGTGTCTCCTCCAGAACTTTTCAGCAGTAAAGGGGTAATAAATTCTTGGACAGCCTGGATACTTCATGCCTTTCTAATTAAATATGTATAACATGTCTAAGATGGTTGACTTAGTTTTGATAGAACAAACCAATTCATACTTTACTTTTAACCTGAGGGGCAAGGAATCTGCATTTTGGTTGAAACCCGGTCATTCCCACAAAACTGTTAGAATCACATAATGGTTTGGGTGAAGGGGCCTTCCTAATACAGCTCTTCACGAAAGAAAACATAAATTTGTGTGAGCATGGTCTTGCAGGTTTGTTTAATGTGTCTTTCTTTTTTCCTTTTGTTCATTATGTGTGTGTTCCATGCAGACTCCCAGGCCTTTAAACATCATAAAGCAGAACAATGGCGAGCAGATCATTAGGAGAAGAACAAGAAAGCGCCTTAACCCGGAGGCACTTCAGGCTGAGCAGCTAAACAAACAGCAGAGGGGTAGCAGTGAGGAACAAGTCAATGGAAGCCCATTAGAGAGGAGGTCAGAGGATCATTTACCTGAAGGTCACCAGAGAGAAATGCAGCTTCCCAGCCTCAGCAAATATGAGGCCCCAGGTTCATTGACTAAAAGCCATTCTGCTCAGCAGCCAATATTGGTCAGCCAAACTCTGGATATTCACAAAAGGATGCAACCTTTGCACATTCAGATAAAAAGTCCTCAGGAAAGTACTGGAGACCCAGGAAACAGTTCATCAATATCAGAAGGGAAAGGAAGCTCAGAGAGAGGCAGTCCTATAGAGAAATACATGAGACCTGCGAAGCACCCGAACTATTCACCACCTGGAAGCCCTATTGAAAAATACCAGTACCCACTTTTTGGACTTCCATTTGTACACAATGACTTTCAGAGCGAAGCTGACTGGCTGAGATTCTGGAGTAAATATAAGCTGTCTGTTCCTGGGAATCCACACTACTTGAGTCATGTGCCTGGCCTACCAAATCCTTGCCAAAACTATGTGCCTTATCCCACCTTTAATCTGCCTCCTCATTTTTCAGCTGTCGGATCAGACAATGACATTCCTCTAGATTTGGCGATAAAGCATTCCAGACCTGGGCCAACTGCAAATGGTGCCTCCAAGGAAAAGAGTAAGGCACCACCAAATGTAAAAAATGAAGGTCCCTTGAATGTAGTAAAAACAGAGAAAGTTGATAGAAGTACTCAAGATGAACTTTCTACCAAGTGTGTGCACTGTGGCATTGTCTTTCT
Organism: Patagioenas fasciata; assembly: GCF_037038585.1. Taxonomy (NCBI): domain Eukaryota; kingdom Metazoa; phylum Chordata; class Aves; order Columbiformes; family Columbidae; genus Patagioenas; species Patagioenas fasciata. The sequence goes on from NC_092521.1 coordinate 17,207,312, forward strand.
GGATGAAGTGATGTATGCTTTGCATATGAGTTGCCATGGTGACAGTGGACCTTTCCAGTGCAGCATATGCCAGCATCTTTGCACGGACAAGTATGACTTCACAACTCACATCCAGAGGGGCCTACACAGGAACAATGCACAAGCTGAAAAGAATGGAAAACCTAAAGAGTAAACCTTAGCACTTAGCACAATTAAACAGAAATAGGTTTCCTTGATGGGAATTCAATAGCTTGTAATGTCTTGTGAAGACCTATAAAGCACTTCATATAGAGAGCATGCCTTATCCAATATTAAATCCCTTGTTCTTTTATTTTTCTTTTATTTTTCTTTTATTTTTCTTTTTTCTTTTTTTTTTTTTCCTTTTAAATGAGTGGGTTACCAAGGAAAAAAAAAAAGCAGTTGGATGGTGGCCAGAAGGGGGAGAAGATAATTATATGGGACACGGCCCACCAAAGCTAGCCAGAATGCAGTGGATCATGGTGAACAACCTTGAGAAAATTTTAACGGGAAATTAATACCTTTGCTATTGTGTAAGAGACATAACTGGCAAGAGAGCAAAGATGTGTATATGTATATACTGCTGCAGGGGTATAGTGAACATATGCACATTGTATATAAGAACTAGACTTGTTAAATATACAGATGTTAAAAGGTCATTTTCTTTTCTTTAATTTGGGCTAATTTCTGCCCTACAACATGCCTTAGGATCACTTTGCCCTCAAAGCTTTGGCAGTAATTTCATCTAGATATTCTCAGACTCAGCTGATTTTTAGCTACCATTTTATCACTATGTTCTTTCTGGCACACTTTAGTCTAGGAAAACCATTTTGTGCAAGCGATGTCTCTAATACAGAAGCCACACTCCAGGTTTAATTTGCATAGAACAAGGTAACCTGCTGTATTTTATTTTAATATCTTTTTAATATATTACATTTCTAAACCTTAATGTCTAAGGTTACTTCTCCACAGGCTTAACATTGCTATACATACCAGTCAATCCCTTCAGTAGACTTATACCAGCTTTTGCTAAGTAGCATTAAATGTCTTCATAGTACTTTTTAATACTTAAAGCTTTGTTAAAACTATCCATGAAGGGAACGCTCCTCAGCATAACTGCTCAGGGAAATAGGGCTAAATAACTAAATATTAAATAATTGGTTAAAGGTGCTGTTAGACGAGCCTCAATGCTTGCTACAAGGGTGTACAAGAACTGACTTCAATCATTTTCATTATAGTGTCCCAACCAGTAGTTTATTGTTTTGCCACAGGGATGAAGAAGATATTACAAGCTACTGGATGCACTGTCAGATTAACTTATTTCATTAAAGAAGTTGGGAGAACAAATAGAAAAAACCTTATTTTTCTAGTAAATATTAATGTATTACATTTCAAATAATGGTGCCTGACATATTGAATAATTATTTTCTACAGTGTACGTATGCAACAAAGATATTCCATCATGCATTAGAGTCAGTTCTGGCTCTGCCTCGCTGTTTACATTTGCAAATGTAGCAAACAAGGTAATGAAGCAACTATTTCTATTGCAGTAGGTATCTTTTTTTTTCTGTGTGTGTGCATTAAAGTTGTAAACGATAACATGAAATGAATGAAATTTGTTGATATTAATGGTATGGAAAAACAAGAAGGAAATGAAAATATTTTTATGCCTACTTAGGAAAAAAAGGGTAGCACTATTCATTCCAAGTACTTTTGTATTCTTAAGCTCTTAACTCACATTGTTATGCTTAAAATGATAAACATATATCCTCTTTTTATTGCTTTGTCTGTGTTTCAGAAGAAACATTTCAGAAATTATTTTGATAAGTGCTGTTTGACGATGCAGCACTGATGTTTTATTGCATTCTGTAGTAGCATTGCACTCCATTTTTACAATATTACGCAGTTGCTTTTTTGTTTTGTTTGGGTTTGTTTCTTTTTCGCAGTGCAGGGTCTTAGTTCCTTATGGTTGGATGGCAGGTGTAGCTCAACTGGTTCATGAATGTTGCAGTGAATGAAGTTTAAAATGTCTTTCTGATATTATGTTGTCTTTTATTTCTCCATTCATGCATTTTATTTTTTAAAATGTTCTATAAAAATATCTCTGGACTAAGTCCTCACTTGAGATTATATGTAAAGGGTCCTATTCTGATCTCACTTACATGCCGCCTTTCTCAGATTTTCATGTAATTGAAACTAAAGCATCATAAAAAAAAAAAAAAAGTTCTTGTATTTAACTTACCTGAATCTCACCACTCTCCCTTCTAGAATTTGGTGCACTTATAAGATACTTAACCAGATAGACAGGGAGGTGGAAGATAAAAGGAGAGGTGATAGGAAATGTTTTATAGGGGTTGGCAAAAGGAAAACCAGGGAGGAACTGGCCTAAACGTTCAGCACTTTGATAGTCTTTTGAAAACTAATGTGCCTAAAGCAGCCAGCAGTGAACATCACCATGCATGAGGAGCACTTACACAGCTGAGCACCAAAGGTCTTGCTGACCTTGGCAGTATTTTAGGTGTTACTTTTTCACAATGGTGAAATGCTATTGCACAGTTTCTCTGATTTGTTAGGCACAGACAGGCTGTTGTTCAGCATTAGGCTTGCATTCCTTCCTGCTCCACCCATTGCTTCTATACTGGTGAGCAGCATATGAAAAGTCCCACTCAATCTGTTCATGATTGAGTTCTATAACCCTTCAATAGTGTTCTAGATTAGCAAAGGATATTGGGCCACATTCTTCTTCTTCCGTTTTTTAGATGAATCTCCTGCTTGATACCAGTGCCAGACAAAGTCTGGTTATGTTTTTACTATTGTTCTCCAGTAATAAGTTCTGACTTGGTTTTTGTGGATTTATTTCTGTTGGGTATTTTTTGTTTCTTTTTTTTTTTTCTGTGGGGACTGAAATAGATTGCCCTCGTTTTGTTACGTCAGGGTCCAGCATGTGTCCTTTTCAGCTTTTCCAAGAAACTCGTTAGACTCACTTAGCAGTGATTTTTATCAGCTTCAGAGGTAGCTGCCTGCCGGTTATCATTAGTTACTGGTTCGACTTACTTCATCTAAGACCTACCAGTTCTGTAGCTTCTTCATTGATGGAAGCTGCACCTCCATGGCAAAATATTTTAGGGGGGACATGTGCATTGTAAGACTTGAGCACCACCCTGTACTTCATAACACCTCTTGCTAAACTCAGAAGCAGAGGCCAATAGCAGGAAATACACATATCAAGGTTTGGGGATGAGGAGAAATGAAATCTTATGAGTGCGAAGAACAAGACAGATTTTTGAATATTAGTATTGCACACTTAGATGGTGCAAATAAAATTTGAAAAAAGTTCGTTGTTCTTGCCATGACATATTGAGATGTTCTAAGATGTCTGCTTTGTAAGAAATGCAATTTTGCCATAGCCTGTTCTCTTTATTGGGGTGAAGGGAACACAGTTTTGTTCCATAACAGAGAGGTGACTCCATCCCTCTTTCAGATCCCCTCACAACAGATCTTAAGCAAAAGAAAATAAATCCTGGCACTGAAAAAGAATAATCTTATTTAATAACTCTCAGGTAGAAACCAACTTTAGCACACACAAGTATTTGATCAACACATGCTGCATTTTGATCAACTTACAGCACCGAAAATCAAACTTTCAAAGAATCTTTGCTCTCAACTTAGTGGTGTCTTCAAGGTTTTTACTTCTCTTTCTGAGGAATGGTATTTTGAGATCTTAAAATATATCTCAAATTGGTCCACAAAATAAGTAGATAGTTCAAAACCAGAGGACTTGTGGTGCCTGTCATTAATCAGATTGCAGAACAAGAACAACATTTGCATTCACTCTATATAGCAGGAACCATCATGCAGCACGTTCTTCAAAGTGGACTGTCTTTAAGGCATCCCTTCGTGCCTGCTGCCTCCCAGGTTCATGCAGCAGGAGACAAAGATTTTACAGAGCAAGGTTTGCATTCAGGTGATGAACCCAGAGTGCTTTCCATAAGAGGTTTTCCACCTAATTGACGATGTGCTGATGAAATTCCCCCCATATTTGTTCGTGGACCATCCAGAAAGGGGGAAGTATATCAGACACTTGTATCTCATTTTTGCCTAGAAAATGTACTGTTGCTCATTGCGGCAATTTTAAAGACAGAAAACTTAGAGACATTTCAAAAAGTTGAGGCATGCTGTAGGTGAGAGATTATTTTTGCAGTTAGAGGGGCAGCAGGACAAATGCGACTGAGGATAATTGTATACAGTGCTGAAACGCAGTGGTTGTGCAGTGAGGAGACCTGATTTGGCAACTGTGGATTAGTGTACAGTTTGGGGATGGACTTTCAAGTCCATCTTTGGACTGGACAATGTTGCTTTGTAGTCATAACTACTTTCTTTATGTTCTAAGGATATTGTCTACCATCTGCTTTTTGCCCATGATGTCTAAATAAATTCCTGTTCCTGCTCCTGTATTGATTTTTCTTGGCTGACTTAACATGCTAATTCCTAATACTGGTCAGGAAAAGCCAAAGAGATTAGAAGTTCACTTGTGTTCAGCCAGAAGGGTAGACATATTTCCTTCTGCTTCTGTGGAGACAGTTATGCTTGGCAAAGAACAGCAAGCAATTTGTCAGCATATCTCAAATGTGACAGATAAGTGAGAAATCCCTTCTAAACTTTTCTATAAAGTTAAGATGAGCCAAGTAGAATGATTTACATGATTTCCTCACCCCAGAATAGGGTTGCTCCCTACCCTCCTCTTCACAATTTCATTTCATTCAGCCAGCTCTGGAAAGCTGGCAGTTGGTGAGATGCTACCTATACAGTAATCACATATACCCAAATTTACCCCTTTTTAAGAGGATAAAAGAAAATTATTTAATGGCTACCAGCCAGATAAATACTGGTTTCGTTTGTTTTTTGAGTACACTTAGTAAAGTAAAATTCTTAGACTAAACATTTTAACAGCAACCACAGTTTTCCATTCCTATCATTTCGGCCTCTGAGCTCTATGTAGAAGGAGAACAGGAGAAAAGGAAACATCTCAAAATGCCATTGTAAATTTAGCTTATAGAAAATTCACCAGCAGGAAATGAAGAGAAAAAAAAAAGAAAAATAATTTTAAAAAGTACTTTATAAAGAATGACTTCATGTTGCTAAAAACCATCATTAAACCTGTAGCCATGATTTGACTCTAGAATGTTGGCTCTTAATGTTTTGTCCTTACAACACATGAATGTGTTTTTTGTTTTGTTTTGTTTTGGATTTTTTGTTTTGTTTTGTTTTTTGGTTTTCATAGTGCATGTTCATTTCTACTCACAAACATGTTCTTGGTGTATTTCTTATGCAAACAATCTTCAGGCAGCAAAGATGTCTGTTACATCTAAACTTGAATAATAAAGTTTTACCACCAGTTATAAATCAGATTCATGTCATTGTTTCTGGGGAGGATGTAATGTCATGGTGTCACAACACCATAGCGGGGTCGGGGAGGAAAACAATGCGGAGTCAATCTGCTCTGAGAACACAACAAGGCCCGACAGCATCTGTGAGTAACAACTGGTGATTATGGATGAAAGGCAAAGGCAGAACTACCTAAATGGTAAATGCCTGAAAAGAGAGGAGCTCCTTCAAAAACAGATTAGCCCTATTGCAGTCCCTCCATTAAGCACTCTAGATGTGATCCAAAACTCACTCAAGCTAATGACAGGATTTAGAGTGAAAGTCTGTTTCAGTGGGGTTTTAACTTTTTTCAGTACTCCAGCAGCCTGCCATTACATTGCTGTTTTTTTCTGCTGTCCCAAAGAGAAGCAAACGCTAGAGTAATTTTGAGAAATTATGTAAGAAGGGCTGTGGTGATCTTTAAATAATCCCTGATGCTCAAGACCGTGGTTTCACATCATGCCCGCAACTCTTCCAGGAAATCCTGCTCGGTCCCATCACACAGGTTATTGACCCAGTGGTGACAGAAGAACAAAATACCACCTACAGCGCCGCCACCACCACTTTCTGCGGCAACCTTGGAGGTTTCTTCAGAGATCCCGAATTGAAGCACTGACCAAATCAGCTCAGCTTGGCATTTCTGTTCAGATGAGCTCATAGCCCAGGGTGGTATGGCTCCCAGCCACCATTTCCATTATGCTGTAATTTCCTTTCTCCATAGGTTTTTGTCTCATCTTCATGGTTGAGGGACTGTTCGCTCTCATACGAAATAATGTTTTAAAGTAATACAAAATGGTAAAATCTGTTTATAATGTTAGGGTACAAATGTTCTAGAGCTAAATTTTAAAAGCACCGTGCCAGAAATAACTTTCCCCGCAATTCATTCTTTCGGTGAATTCAGATGAAGACCTCATGCATTTTCAGTCTCTTTTTAATTTCCTGCGATTAATAAAAAAAGCCTGTAATAAAAAAAAATAAAATAAAAAAAAAAATAAAGCTTTCAAAGGCAAGGAGAACCAGTTTTGGAGACATAAACTTTATGCTTAAATTTTGTGCCTTTTGAAAAAGATGCCATATGCAAAAACTGGTCGATATGCATTGTGTAAGACTATATATATACATGTTCATGTACAGTCTGTATATATATGTAAGAATATTTATAAACACTATATATACACGTACAGAGATATATATTCACACAAAGTTTATATAAGTACAGAGAGAAAGTGTTCACATTTAAAAATGAAATATTTTCACCTTTTTTAAGAACATCTTTTGAGGCTAACAAGAGGTAACCCAAATTTGTATTCTCATTATAAAACTATCCCTGACCAAAGCAGTCTGCCTATAATCAAAGTTAAAAACGGTTTTTAATATTGCACTCCTGTCTCCATATACTGAAGTGACTTCATAATTGTAGGAGTTGATGACGTCAAATTTTCCTGTGTGGTTCTACTATTTCTATAGGCTACTTACAGTCTTAATGCCTTCCTCTTACAACAGTAGCTCCACATGTAAGCAGCTCACATAAGTGCACACTGACATTATTATCATGTCTTAATACATGATAATACATTATTATAAGGTTTACATTTGTGCCAAGAATCTAGGGACTTCTAGCAGCAGTGTCCTTGATTGTTTCCTGTTTAGCTTTTACTACTGCCATATCTTAACATAGCTCAGAACTCTGTTGCCCAGGTACAGCCAGGCCAAGAATATAAAAGATAATCCATCTGCTAGTAACAGGTCCTGACTGCCATCAAAAAAGATATTTAAGTATATAAAGTTTAAAAAAAAAAAAAAGTATAGGTGCTGATGCAGAAGGAAATGGACAGAATGAATAAGCAATGTACTTCATTCTTCATGAAGCAGAAGCGCAGTGTTTTAAATATCACAGTACTAATAGAAGAAATGGCCTAGTTATCTTACAATCTTATTTATCATAAATCACAAAACCTACTGTCTATCAAATTGTGTTGACAATGGGTGGAGATATATAATCAACAGCAGAATGTCAGTGAAAGTTTTCACTTTATGTGTCCGTACTGGAAGTTTGACTGTGATGGGCAATTACGCTGGACAGTCAGGACAGCTGAACCCTGATGGAGGTAGAGTTTGTCCTGATACCAGCTCCCCTTGATTTCCCTGAAGAGTCTGACTAATCCTTGTGTGCGAAACAAGAGTATCAGTGGATCCTTTCTGTAAATGAAAGTGTCTCCTGTACATCCAAAGAACAGAAGTGTCTTTCACACGTTGTGGTTACAATGTCAGGGAAGTGTCTGATTCACTTCCAAATGCTACTGTGAAACTGACAGCTTGATGGTGAGATTGACACGGTGACAGTTCTGTCATTGACCTCCAAACAGCTCCATCAGCACTGACACATCAGTGGAGTTGACCATCTAAAAGAGTAGAAAATAAATACATTAAAAAGAGAACAAAAACTTCCGTTGTAACACTGTGTAAAGACGATGGCTTAAATCTGCCACAGAGAGACTTCAGGTTAACACTTTTTTTTGCAAAAGCAATGCACCTGCTGTGGCCTTGTTTCGGAGTGGAATAATTTGTTATGATTTGTAGTACAAAAAGCAAAGGCCCTATTTTCACTGTGGCATTCTTCGAAGAAAACAAGACAATAATAGAGTGTAAAAATGGATTAGGAAGGCTTTCTAAATTATTATTTCAAGGAAGGGATTTAGATATTCTCTTACCACTTCTTTCGGTGAAGAAATTTCTTGCAAAGCAAAATGAGGATATCTTATTTCCCTTTTAATCAAAGTAGAGTATTTTCCTCTCTTATAGAATCTGATAAAACAGAAAATAAATTTCAGGGTGTGAAAGTATGAGATGCAGAAGCCTTTTAGAGATGTATCACAGTATCACAGTATCACAGTATGTATGTAAGGTGATTCTTCAATGTTAGTGTTGATGGCATTCATCTTGCGTACTTGGGACACTCAGCTGTAAATACACATTATGTTCCTCATCTTCCTACAGAGTCAGTCAAATGTTCAGAGCAGGAGCTTATTCGATGTTCATAGCTACCCACTAAAAAGGTCCAGATTGGATGATCTCCAGAGATCCCTTTTAACCTAGATAATTCTGTGATTATAAACATTTACAAATTCAGTCCATTTATGTTTCTCCCTTGTGGGTACAGTATATACAGCAGGGAGCAATTGGAGGCAAAGGCCAACAAAAATTGAAGTACATCTGTAGATTAGATGGTGGAGCATACGAAGAGTTCTCTATCACACAGGCCTTCGAGACCAGAGCTGAATGAAAATACAAAATAGCCCCTGTTAAACACATGGCTCTCAACTGGAGCACAAAGGCTCTTCCAGCTATTTACATTTCCATAATAACTCACTGTAATAAATCCCTGGTAATTATATATTAACCTCTACAATTAAGCATAACATACTAGGCTGCTGATATCCTGACATCACTATCATACTCGTTAACATGCTTCTTTGGCTAACTTCTATATTATCTATAAATCAAGCTGGGAATATTCAGAGTCGTTGGATAATGACTATTTGCAAGGCTTAGTAGCTCAAGCAGTTCCTGGAACACTTAGACCGGGGCCAACCACACGCATCCAGCTGGATCCTGGGCACAGCTGGGGAGTTACCACAGAGGAGACCATTCCCAGTTATTGGGGGAAGGGTCTGAATAGGGCTGTGCTACTTGTACCCATTCTCTTGGGACAGTTTTCCAGCAGGAAGTACCAAGAGCCGTGGACAACTATGTGCCAGAGAATGGCCTGGAAGATTTTTGGTTTACTGACGTTGTCATTGGCTCTGTTGACTCATGCCTCTTGTCTGACGAGAGTGGCTGGAGCAGCTTTACCTGATTTTCAGTATCTGCAATTTGCTATATTTAACTAGGTAAGCTTTAAAAACAGAAGCACTTTCTGATTCATCCTATATATGGACATCATCTTTAGGAAATAGGAAACGTTTCCTAGTACTGCATGGGGGGTGGTCTTAGTACTATTTAGCTCAATTGTAGACAGAGCTATACAATATGTACATAATAGATGTCTGCACTTGATCAAATAGATCATATTCCTATTTTCTGTTGTCTTACATTATAAATATTGTGGGCAAATCTTCAGCTTCTAATAACACAAATAAACAGACAACAATGAGCATTCCCATGCTTCCAGTTTCATAGAAAAGAACATGGCCATCCATTTCAAGCTGTTGTAATTACCAACACTTTTGAAACAATGTAGTTTTTCTTGCCCAGAATAGGGCAAAGATTTTTTTTAATACAAAATGTTTCAGTGCTGTTGTGAAAACTTCTTTTCTCAAAAAGGACTTGTTTCAACACATTTTTAGTGAGCTTTACTTAGAACTTAGTAAGTTTTATTTCAATTCCCATTCTAGGAAGATTTTGGGTTGACTTTGGAAAATGTCCATCTATGTCTATGTGCCACATTGAAATGAGTATTCTTGCTGCTCTTTAATGGAAGCCACTCTACAAACAAATTCCGAACTACCTTAATTATTTACTAGAAGAAAAAACTAGGTGCAGCTCTTTAACAGATCATATAATACTTGTCTTTTGAGATGCACTCACTCATTCTCTGACATCACCTACACACCTAAATATTGCTGTGATTTTTTTTGTCATGACATTATACAATATCCCCTTTTCTGTATGATTGACAAACTAGTCTATTAAAAAGCTTTTAAAGGAAAATACACAATTCTGTTCTACAGAATTTGTTTCAGATTAAGCAGAACAAAAAGTAATGAAGATTAATTTACCTATACAGGCCACCAAGTTACACTTAAGTCAGTTTTCTTCGTTTCCTGCAGACAGACTGTACTGTTGGTGAGGAAACATTGAATAAAACAGGAGAACTGCCTGAATTACTGGTAAATGTAAAAGGGCAGACTTTACCCTGCGTACAGTCTAAGATGATAAAGACATTTGGCAGCCAAACAATGCTGAAAAGCCTAAATTTAAAAACAAACAAACAAAGAAGATAGGAATTTCAGATTGGAACATGGGGACTGAAAAAATTATTAAAGGAGCAAGAGTAAAAGGTGCAATTATATTAAAAAACACCTTAACAAAATACAACAGTGGTCAAATATGTACTTAATAAAGGTTAATGGTAATGAGTACAAAAGCATAGCAGAGTTCCAGGGACTTTGGAAGTGTTGGATCTGACTGCTATTACACAAGATATTGTCTGATTACTGGGAACAGGCCTTGGAAGGGAAAAGGCCTTTTCTCATTTTCTATCAACTGCCTGAGGCCACAATCTCGGTAACACTTCAAGCTAGAGGTGTTGCCAGAAGAGGCAGCCCTGCTCCTGTCTGCCCTGCACTGCTCTCCTCCTTCTACTGGCACAAGTACCTGTGTTTTCATGAGATGTACCGGATCAGGGAACTGATTTTGTCCCACTGGCTCCCATAAAGGTGACTTTTAACCCCCATTTATTCCCCGATCCAGTTCCCATCACCGTCACAAAAACACCTGTGTCTGCGGTAAGTATGTGGTGGTAAAACGAGCAGCCGGTGATGTGGAAAAAGGCAGTATTGGGTTTTTCTTGGCAGCTAACATCAGTCTAAAGTGTTTAGAAACCGATAGTCTGGGGGGCTGTATTGGTCCTGGTTTAGAGCAGATTCCCAGCTGTGCATCAACACTGAATTTTGTTTCTCAAGGTGTATGTGCAGGGTGGTGATGAGGGGCAAAAACCTCAGCTGCAACACCCCAAAGAACCTCCTTTCCCTGTACTGGCAGCTGCAAGATGCCCCGTTGTCCCTCAGTGACCATGGCTTAATTGTCCTCCAGTGGCACAACTGCATTCAGTCTTCCTTATGCAGAAAGAATGGTCAAGTCCTGTCATTTCCTTATGCGCACACTATTGCATTGTGCAAGTGCTTACTTTGCCCATGCCAGTAGAAAACCCAGGCAAACTGTCTTTATGCATTTCTAGCATGGGCTAGAGAAAGTTTGCCTACTTCTCGCTCTTCATCCTCAATCATTTTTCAGATTTATTGCTGCACTGCCCTTGTACTCCATAAAGCTGAGCACTGCCGACTCCTCACCAAAACAAGCCTCTACAGGTAGGACGAGATGGAGATAAAAGGAACTGGATGGGGAAAGTTTCAAGGGTTCCTCTCTTCTTTCTTGTGGTTAATAGACATTTTTCAGTTCACAGGGTTTTTTTCCATCTGAATATGAGGAGAAGCTTCTTTACTGTGAGGGTGCCAGAGCACTGGAACAGGCTGCCCAGAGAGGCTGTGGAGTCTCCTTCTCTGGAGACATTCAGGACACGGTTGGACACATTCCCGTGCAATTTGCTCCAGGTGAACCTGCTTTAGCAGGTGGGTTGGACTAGAAGATCTCCAGAGCTCCCTTCCAACCCCAACCATTCTGTGATTCTGTGATTCCTTTGTTCCTCCTATCTCCCTCCCAGCTTCTCCTTCATTCCACTGTGCCCTTTTCCTTGATCACTGCATTATTTGCCTGTACATAGTCTAAAAATGATAATTTTTCTTTGACAATTAAACACTCCCAAATATCCTCCCTGGCTTTGCCTGTGGAGCCACGGAAACATTTGATTTGGATCCAAGATTTGGGCTCTCTTTACTTCAGGATTTTCCTGTCCTCTTTGTTACTTCTGTAATAATTAATACTAATTTACTAAGACAAAGTTTTGTGATTGCTCTCTAGACACCTGAGACTGGAACTCCTTGACTGTTGATGCGACAGGTGACACCAGGAGACTGTGTGAATGGGAGAGCTGCACAGGGAGGGCAGGTGCTTTTTCTTGTATAACACAGTCAAAACTCGACATCATTCTGCATTTTGGCCTTTTGAAAAATAACGCAAATGGTTTGATAATAGCAAAGTGCCCAGCTTCACCCACCTTCCCAATGGGATTTGCCTCTGAAGATTCCAACTCCAGACTCCCTAGAGTATTTATTACCACTGGGTAGGGCAAGCAAAGCCATTACTGCCTGCAGCTGCATATTTCCCCTCCCCCCTGCAGAGGAACTGTTGCTACAGCTGGAAGAGCTGGGTTGGACATATTTTGACACCTTATCTGTGCAGGTTTAATACTTAGCTCAACTCTGCAGTGCTTTACAGGACTCTGAAATGGGAAGACCTGGGCACAAGAGGCCCCTATCAACTCTCCCTGCTGAGGGGGACCTCTGAAAGCAGAGCAGAGGGAGGACTGGGGGTGGCTCTCGGATGTCCATGGGACACAGTAGTGCAGCGCCAACACGGAGAGACCTGAGGCTGCTGAGTCTCCTTCATCCTCCTGCCAGTCACTTTCTATTCCCTGTATTATCCGCTCTCATCCCGTTGACTCGCCTGCATCGCGTCTCTGTGCCTTGCACAACTCCAAAACCAGTCTCTGGTTTGTGAACTATATTCCTTGCATAGAGAGGGTAACTGGGGAACAGAGAGGAAGTAGGAAAAACTAAGGACCAGATCCTGAATACCAAAAAACCCACCACTCTGTTGTAAATTTCAAAATTCTAAGACTCCCTGAGGGCCCACTGAAAGCAGAGAAGCAGAAAGAAGGAGCTACAGCCAAACATTGCAGATCTGTAGCACTACTCCATGTATATACATCAAGCACGTAGTCTTTAAAAATGAATATATTACTAATCTCTCCTTTAACATAAATGACAGAACCTGCTTTTTCAACAGCTGAATATCTAGCTTTTCATGAAAATTTGATCTCTTTTTAAGGTGTTTGAAGCTGTGTGGCTGAAATACATTGAAAATCTTGGCCTTGAATATTTTACGTAACTTCTATAATTAATATCGTGAGAATTTGGAGAGTGAGTATCCAAAGAAGAGAAAACAGAGATACAGCAAACACACAGCATGCATCTGTTATTGTGTCTATGGGTTCATAGCAATGGATCATAAGGAGTGTGCAAGAAGGATTTGTCTGTCCACCTTCTTATAGCATGAAAAACCACAAGACCAACATACTGTTTTCCTCTTCTCAATTTGAATTACAACAATTTTGTGTTTTATTTCTAAAGCAATAATTTATGAAGGGATTACAGAGCTTATTCACTGGGAGGTCTTCAGAACCACTTGAAATGTAGCTTTCCATAAAACATTCTAGGTGAGATAGCCAACATTTGTTTTAGCAGAACTGAAAATGAACTTAGTCAATTAGAAAAGTACATGGAATTTAGGCTTGAAAAATATCAATATTTCAGCCAGCATGTGGCAAACCTATAATTCTTTCTCCTATGCTCACAAAATGTGAAGAAAGCTAACATGGTCTTATATTTATAGCACTATTGCCTCACAAATATTGAGTTAAATAGGCAGTTAAATGAGCCTACCTGGGGAAGCTGAAGATGTGGGGACTATTGCCTGGATGCATAGAGGAGCATGTGGAAATCTGAGATGCTATGGCAAACACTAGGAACAGACAGATATTGAGTTAGAGAATATCTCTCTTTAACATTGCAGTACTGTGATAATAGAAATGGAATATTTAACACCTTGATTTTTTAAATCTCTTCCAAAGCTACCTATTTCCACTGACAGGATACCTTCTAGAGTCACAGTCCACACTTATTTTATTAACCCAAAGAACTGACGCCATTTAGTGAACCAGGATAATTTCCTGTGGATTGTGGGTTTCCTTAGAGACTTCTTAAGTATTGATTATTCCCAACCCTCTTTAATTCATAAAGCATGGTGAGACCATAGCACAAGGGAAGCAGGTCTACCAGTAATGGCCAAAGAGGAGAAGTTTGTTGGGTCATGAGCCTTTGCCAAAAAGCAGACAGAAATCAACATCCTCCTTTTCTTTACCTTGTTCCCCCTGGAATGTGCAATTTTCCAACTGGTTTCTCCTTTTAATGTGTACCTTCCCTCTTGTTAGTTTGTATATGGAACTAGTAATTTCCCAGTCCTAATCAGATACTCCTACATTCAAAAAGACAAGATCTGAGCATTCATTGTGAGAATACTGCTGAAACTTATTATTATATTAGTATATAGTTATAAAAACATGTTATTTTCCTGTTACATACGTGAAATGGATAGTGTGACATGAAGATATAAAGATGTATGAAATTACTTACATCAGGAGAAGGAGTTTGCTTTTCATATGATGTTCAATTACTCTAGATTTAATCCAGACAAGTTGTTGAGCTAAACACTGATTCAGAGGTGAGGGCTATATGAGTGCCTATGTGTATATGCATTTGTTCATGTACATTAATTCATTCAGGCATATTCACTTTAACATCTGTTAGAGGAACTTTATTATTCTGTAAATCAGAATAAGTATTCTCAACTTCTGTATACTGTGTCTTATTTCTCTACTCTTCCACTGAAAAAGAAATTTTCCTTTTTTATTATTTCTCCCTAACCCCTCTCCCTGCAGGATATTAACAATGTTATCCAAGTTTGGTGTCTCTAATATTTGAAGATTACCTAAGACTGAATAGAGTGATCTTCCAACCTAAATAACCTTACTTTAGTTTGTTGTTTTTTTTTTTTTTTCAATCATAGCTTTGCTAACTAACATGATTAGATATTAATCAAAGCAGCCCAAATTACCTATGCAAGCATTAATAATATATCACTTGTCACAAAGTTTTACAGTTCTCCAAAACTTTTAAGCACATTTTAGTTTGACCTGAAATTATGTAAAACAGTAACATAAGCTTATATTCAACTGCCTGGCTTTTTTGGTCAGTGTTCTAAATGATTCAACTTGGCCTTCTTTACTTCCTGCCTTTCAGTACTGCCATCTTGGGCAGATCAGCCTGAGCAGTGCGCTCTGTTTTCATCTTCCCGTTCCATCAGGTAACTTTGATCTAACCATGTCACACAGGGTATTTTCCAGATGGCAAATACAATTATCTGAGTCAGATGAATATTCAAGAAAAAAATACATGTGATATATGCCCTAATTCATCTTGTATGTGTGTCTCATATACAAAAGAGCAAAGCAAAAGCCTCTTCAAATTTGAGTAAATGCAGATCTTCATTTGCTGGATCATGAAACAGTCTCACCTTTTACTCGCATCTTATTTTTGCCAAGAGAATGGTGCAAAGAAAAATGTTTCTGTAAACACAGGCTTTGCCAGGCTTCTCACTGTACACATTCTCAAGTCCTTGTATGCCGGTTCAGGCAATGATTTTAATCTAATGTTTCCAGGAAAAAGAGATATGTCCTAAAATGAAATATTACTTAATGAGACTAAAACTGGAATAATTCTTGAATAGGAAAACATCTAGTTAATTAAAAAGATTGCTTTTCTAGATTAGTACAAGTTAGGTTTCCCAATGATTCACACCCTTTCTATTCAGTTTAGTCAGAAAACATTTGGGTTTGGTTTTAACCAATGAAAATGCAAACCGGAGACTAAGAAACAGATGTTTCTTCACCTTGTCCATAATATCCCAATCTACTGTAGATAGATTTGGGTTGTCCAGACATTTTATTGGTGATAAATGTTACCTTTTGTTTAAATTTCATATAATTATATTGACTTTCATATTGTCTATTGCACTGTCTATGCAATGAATTGAATGTTATTAAATTTTCAGTGGAATTAGCCATATTAAGCAAATGAACATATTTTAAAGGCTCAGGTATTAAAGCCCATCAAATGATACTGTTGATATATTAACCGATTACCACTACTCAGAGAATGTTTATTTAGATTTTTTTTTGTTTTTGGCTCATTATTTTGTTAAAAAGAAACCTAAATGGGAAAAACTTTACCTGTACCAAAGATTGGGTCAACTAGGCTTCTGGATGGATCTTCTTTTGTAGAACTTATCTTCACCTGGGTAGGAAAGGATCCTAAGGTCCCAAATATTTAATCCACTTCAGAAACAATGTTCTACCATGACTATTACAAGTAAAAGTTGTAGCTAGAGTGCCTCTTGAACATCTTTCCATAGCCTCAACCAATTTAAAAAATCTTTCACTCTTTGAACTGAAAAATACAACTGATTTTTTTATGTTGCCCTATTGTTTCTGTAATATGATTTCAGTCATAAATAAGACCTAAAAGATGTGTCTAAGTGGATATGAAACTGATTAAGGTGATTTGGGATGAAAGAAATGTCAAATACTGCTACTATTCACTTCATTAGTGGATGAAACTAGCAACGATTGTCTGCAGTCACCTTCTTATTTAAGACATTTGATTGTTTTCTTAGTTATTTTGAAAAAAGTTAAATGACATTACCCTGGCTTAGCTAGAAGTTGTCTGACTCTTTGGTTTGAGTTGGAAATCTCAATCTTATCTTTTCTTGGGACATTAAACCTGTTGTGAGTATGTGTGAAACTTCTGTGTTCTTAAAAATAAAAAATAAAAATGTAGTTTGTATTCACATAGTTCGTTATATTTCCCTAGAACACCAGCTATGAATGGTTCATAGTTTATTGACTTCATCACTCTGATTATGGGTAATTATCCCTCTCTTTTCAAAATAGCTGTCATCGGTTTGTTTCTCAGAAAACTGTTTTGTCTATTTATCAGCAATTTCAACGTTTCTTAGAATTTTTGTGGCAAGTAGTTCCAGCCAGCATCTCAGTGTGCTTCATTACAAAATTGGTTATCTTATTATTGCAGTTATATTTTCCCAATATTTATTTAGTATCTACAGCATGTTCAGTTCTGACAAATAAAAGCCAGCCAGCCAGAAGAGGGATGCGCTGGGAACTCCAGTAGTAAGGATGGCTTCTGGATAAGAGAATTACTTGACGGCATAAGCATGAGTGGCAGAAATGAGGTCTAGGATTCAGCTTTTTAGATTGCAATCAATCCTTTTGTGAGCATTGTCAAAGAAACAGGGAAAAATTTTGGCCCTGTTGAAGTCAGAGGCAAAAATTGAACTGATGTCAGTATAGCTCTTTTAGCTGTAGAATTTAAGGGGTTCAGAGGGTGAAAGAATAATGTTGGAGTGGCTGGAATGTGGTAGACTTCCCAAAAAAATGGATCAGGGATAAGTTCATCATCTTCTGAAATATAAGATGCTGTTGACTAAGTCTGGATACAGAATACTGCTCTAGGCAAGGCCCTTTTATCTGCACATGTATATAAAATACTTTGTGTCTCCACAGCAACTTCTAATCAAATTTTCCAAGTCTTGTAATCTAGCCAAAACAATAACAGTAAATCACTGATATTCAGATATTAGGCTTGTATCACAATAGACAGGTAATTCTCCTGAAAGATCTAACTCATTACATGGGTTGACAAGGATTTGATCAGTGCTTTTATTATGCCTGATGTAGTTTCTGCATTTGAAAGAAATGGTTGTAGGAATCTTTGAAAGATTTGAAACCACTGAATAAAAGCTCAAAGACATTTTTTCCCTCCCCTGCTTTCACTAATTTTTAATCAATGATTTCCATTTTTCACTGCTAATGGCATTATCCCTGACACCTTCTCCTGTGACTTTTTCCCCTGCTTAAAAGCTTTCACTAATATTTCTGTATAGCCTTCGTTTTTCTTGTTCTGCTGACAACTGACTTCCTTTCAGAGTCTCTTCCCTGGGTTTTGCTGGCTGTATAGCTGTTTCAAAGCACCAAGCGTCAACTCGGTAGTTCTGCGGTTCTGAGGTGGGTGAGGGAGGGTTCTGTCACGTTTTAGCACAACTGCCACTTTACTGACAGTTGCAGTCCAGTCTTCAGCATTACAGTAGGTACAACCAATATTAGCATTTTTTCAAAGTAACAAGTCCTAGGATTGTGTACTGACCTTTCCACATGCTCTGTCATGACATTCAAATAATTATTGTCCCTTTCATTTTTTTTTCTTCCTCTGTTTCTGTCCTATGAAATGAAAAGTAGGTTGAAACAGGTCTCATATTTACATTCCCTGAACACCAGTTTTTGCTCCTTTTAATTTACCTTTACACTATTTGTGCCTCATCTATTAGAACTAAAATACACATTCCTACTCCTACTACAACATTTAAAAAATGCAAAAAATACTGTTTTCTAAACCAAGGCATCCCAAAGTAGCCTTATACTTTTACTCTGCTGAAGCTTTTCTCTCAATCAAAAGATGTTTCTCTTAATTCCTGCCACAGGTCAATTTAAAGGTGATGCAAGTCAATATCAGTATTTATAACTGAGTTAAATAATACCTCGTGCCACATGATGATTTCATCTGAAACCGGTTTTATTAGCATGGAAAAGAACGAAGGTTATCAGACTGAGCAAACCAGAGCAGCTTTTTTCTTGAGACAGAGAGACAGATCAATGACATTATCAAAATTCTAAGACTTGTCCTTCTCTTCTTCCATCCCCTCTATCTGCAGACCATAAGTTCCAAGTCAGAGACAGATATTTTACTGACATTTTACTGAGGGCTACAGTGCTATTAATGTACACTGGGGTTTGTTGCCCTCTACTGGGTTCAATTTCAGGCCTGTTTTACTTCCCATTTACTTGTTAAGTCCCTGGAGAGGTTTCTGTAAAGCTTGATCTGCACACATCCTAGAAGTGGTTCACCTCCTTCTTAAGAGTAGAGGAGACCTCCTGTAACTGCCAGTGCTTAGAATTTGGTACAGGATTAATGAATTCCTCCAACCTGTAGTTGCAGATTATCTTGGAGACACTGGGGATCAAAGGCTTCAGTGTGTAAATATGGTTGTATTGAGGTTGTGAAGTTCAGTGGGAAGATTCCTACAGATGCATTCCTGAGACATGGTGTCTATTTCGTCATATACGCAACTAGGAGAAAATCTCTCATTGCTTTCTCAACTTACTTTCCAGCCAGATGGTGCTAATGCAGATTGGAAGTCTTTGAAGTGGTTTTAAAGCAAACCTGTAATTGATCTTCAGCTGCAAAATGTGCATAAGATGTTCTGCTCAGGTTGCTGTCACAATCCTATTGTGCAGGGAGCTCAGGACTCTTAGCAAAGCCCATGTTAGATACCAAGTATATGAATTTCTCAGTTCAACAGGAAGGATTGCGTAAGGTTTCTTTTTCTTCCCTCCTGGTATAATGGGTGATATTTAGAAGTTTGAGTATTGCGCCAGTTACAAAACTGTTCTGTATCCAGTTTCCTCTCTTCAAGACAATTCCAGGATAAACTGAAGAAAAGGGAGTGTCTAGCAGTTTTGGCTGGCCACATTATTGGCTTAACAAAATATAAAGAAGGAGAGGCAGAGATTGGAAATCTTCTTTCATATACTCCATGTCCTCAAAATCTACATGAATTTTGGGCTCAACCACACCTTTTTTGTGATACAGACCTAGTCAAACTTGACTGGAGAATCCAGGACTGGCCAGGAGAGCTACTTTTCAGACTTTTCTTTCTGAGGCCTTGAGTTCATGGCTCTTCTTGCACAGCAAAAACATTATATAGTAAAATTTTATGAAGTTTCTGAAAGGCAGGTCCTGCTTGACTAACCTGATCTCCTTCTATGACAAAGTGACCTGCTTAGCAGATGAGTGAAAGGCTGTGGATGGTGTGTGCTTAGGCTTCAGGAAAGCCTTGGACACTGTTTCCCACAACATTCTCCTGGAGAAACTGGTTGCTCATGGCTTAGACAGGTGTAACGCTTCTCTGAGTGAGGAACTGGCTGGGTGGCCAGGCCCAAAGGGTTGTGGTGAATGGAGTTAAATCTGGTCGGAGGCAGGTGATGAGTGGTGTTCCCCAAGGCTCAGTATTTGGCCCAGTTCTGTTTAGTATCTTTATCGATGATCTGGATGAGGGGATTGAGTGCACTCTCAAAGTTTGCAGACAACACCAAGTTGGGTGGGAGTGTTGATCTGCTTGACGGTAGGAAGGCTCTACAGCAGGATCTGGACAGGCTGGATCATTGGACTGAGGCCAGTTATATGGGGTTTAATAAGGTCAAGTGCCGGGTCCTCCACTTGGGTCACAACAATCGCATGCAACACTACAGGCTTGGGGAAGAGTGGCTGGAAAGCTGCCTGGTAGAAAAGGACCTGGGGGTGTTGATTGACAGACAGCTGAATATGAACCAGCAGCAGGTGGCCAAAAAAGCCAAGAACATCCTGACTTGTCTCAGAAATAGTGTGGTCAGAAGGACTAGAGAAGTGATTGTCCCATTGTACTTGGCACCGGTGAGACCCCACCTCGAATACTGTATTCAGTTTTGGGCCCCTCATTACAAGAAAGACATTGAGGTGTTGGACAGAGTTCAGAAAAGGGCAACGAAGCTGGTGAAGGATCTGGAGCACAAGTCTGATGAGAAGCAGCTGAGAGAACTGAGGCTGTTAAGCCTGGAAAAAAGGAGGCTCAGGGGAGACCTTATTGCTGTTTACAAGGAGGATGTAACAAGGTGGGTGTTGGTCTCTTCTCCCAAGTAGCAGGTGATAGGACAAGAGGAAGTGGTCTCAGGTTGTGCCAGGGAAGGTTCGGATTGGGTATTAGGGAAAATTTCTTCACAGGAAGGGCTGTGAAGCGTTGGAACAGGCTGCTCAGGAAAGTGGTGGAGTCACCATCCCTGGAGGTGTTTAAAAGGCATATAGATGAGGTTCTTAGCAACATGGTTTAGTGCTTGAGTTAGGTTATCGTTTGACTTGATGATCTTGAGGGTCTCTTCCAACCTAAACAATTCTATGATTCTATGATTGTATATTGATCTTTCATAGAAAAATCATGGTTATTCTCAATGCTTTTGTGGTGTGTTGACCACGGCTTATTATCAGACACTCACCCAGTCATTCCCTCACTCCCCGTTGCAAGAGTATGAGGGGAGAAAATAACACCAGAAAGCCCATGGATTGAGATAAAGCTGGGGAGATCACTTACCATTTACCATCATCAGCAAAACAGACTAAACTTGGGGAAAATGAATTTAATTTATTGTCAATTAAAACAGATCAGGATGGGTGGGTTTAGGGGAAGACAAATTAGAACAGCACCCCACTTCTTCCCCAGACTCAGCTTCAGTCCTCTACCATGTCCCCCTGACCCTGAGCAGTGCAAGGGGGATGGCAAATGGGGAGGTGGTCAGTCCACAACAGTCCTTCTCTGCTGCTCCTTCCTTTTCACATTTTTCCCCTGCTCTAATGTGAGATCTCTAGGGGCTGCAGTTTTTTCAGGGAATATTCCCCTGCTCCAGCATGGGGTCCTCCCCAGACTGCAGGTGGATCTCTGCTCCACCATGGACCTCCACGGGCTGCAAGAGGACAGCCAGCCTCACCATGGACTGCACCACAGGCTGTGGGTAATCTCTGCTCCAGGACCTGGAACACCTGCTCCCCCTTCTTCTTCACTGTCCTTGGTGTTTGCAGAGTTGTTTCTGACACTGTTTTCCTTACCCCTCACACTGCCATGAAGCATTTTACCTTTTCTGAAATCCATTTTCCCAGAAGTGCCACTGTCTTGGCTGAGGG
This sequence comes from Patagioenas fasciata, assembly GCF_037038585.1. Classification (NCBI taxonomy): domain Eukaryota; kingdom Metazoa; phylum Chordata; class Aves; order Columbiformes; family Columbidae; genus Patagioenas; species Patagioenas fasciata. The sequence continues at coordinate 17,229,091 of NC_092521.1, forward strand.
GCTCAGCTGTGTCCTGCAGTGGGTCCGTTGGAGCTGGCTAGAACAGTCTGGATCCAGCTGCGTCTGGGACAAGGCAGCCCCGGCCTCTCCTCACAGTCCCCTTACCATGGACAGCCAGTACAGCTGTATAACTAAGTCCTTCCCAGGAAGGCAGGCAAACTGAGCTATGGAAGCCTGTTATAGTGGGGATTACAACTCAGCTTATTTTTTGCCTTGTGCTTAGACCCAGGCCACATTTCATCCTCTGGTCAGTTCCAAGTACCATCTTGTAAAGCTGCCTCAGGCAAAAGGTGAACTGAGTGTTTGCAGCCTTGGCTGAAGGAAGATTGCAGCAGGCAGCCATCTGAAACAAACCACGTGGCCTACTTTGGTACACAAAAACATTTCAGAAAATGGCAAACAATGCTAATGCTATTACTCTAGCGATTTTCTTGGGAGATACTTTAGATGATGATGTATCACACGGATCCACATTTTCATTTAATTTAACAGCAGAAATTGACATTTGAAAATGAAAGTATTAGTCTGGAGTCCACAGTGAATGGCTACAGGAGCTAATGATTGAATGTTTTTCAGTGTGCTGTAAGATAAATAATCATCATGCTGTTTCTGCTTTTATATTATTGCTAACACAGTACCTATAGTATTAATAACCTATTTAGCAAAGAACGTACAGGACTAATCCCTGTTTTAGTTAACAGGACTTGTGTTATTTACAAATGAAGCACAGAGAATACGTTAATATATATTTTATTTTTCTAAGATAAAATGCAGATGACTTTTATAGGAAGAGACTGTCTTCTAAGAAAGGTGGAAATGTAGTAGGTAAAAGGCACTGGCATATTTAGAGAACAATTATGGGAAGATTTTAATTTAATTTACACATATGTGTGTGTTTAAAAATTATACTGAATCACACAGAGAGAGGGGTTTTAGGAATGCTTTGAAAAAAGGCCTTGAGGATTAGCAGTCTGGAACCACTGTAGACTCACAACTTGGAGGTCTGAGTGTGGCATTCTAGTCTTCTTCAGAAGAGCAGTTTTGTTCCCAGAGAATAAAAGACTTGAGAACTTATAGAGATTTGTATTTATTTCAATTTTAAAGGTTGTGTTATTAGAGTAGAAGGTCATGTATTAATATTTTATGGCCACGATTGAGTGTCAATGGAAGGTACAATATCTTCACAGTAACCATACAAGACGTATGTGGTCATTGCATGTGTAATTCTGTAAAACTGGTCCTTTCAAGTAAGTTTTATATAGATAGGTGTTTAGGAGGTAAAGGACCGACGAACTATATTGATTAATATGCAATTCTGATGCTGCCCTTGTCGTCATTGAATTGCCATTTCATATGATTGTGTTGCCCTCTAGAGGTGAGTCCCCAAGACGAGTCTGTAAATGGGTGTTTTCCTTTGGTTGGCATGGCGGGCCTCTCTCTGGAGAAAGAAGCTCTTCAATTACATCCCAGTTAACACTTGTAACTCAATGAATCAGTGAAGTTCCCATCTATGCTCCCTTCTTCTTAACTGTTAATATTTTCTTACAGTATATTTTTTTCATTTTTTAATTGAGATTGGGCATCTAGTTTTAGTGGTTACAAGTCAACAAAGAAATCAAAGACAAGTGAGCAGGCTGAATAACCTCTTCTACCAGGGAAGATGGTGTTTAACTTGGTGGCCTACCAATGCACATTCTTAGAAGAACCAACTCTGCTATGAAAACAGTGAATAGAAACACTGAAACTTTGTCAAAACTGATAAATTAAACTATGCCAGAGAAGGCTTCTTGACATTGGACCTCAGTCATCTCTACCTCACAGTTTTTAGATCAGTCCCTGGAAAAAAATAAAATTTGCCAGCTTACACTCTGCTGAACAATTCCTTGGAGTGTTTCAGTTTCATGTTCTTGATATTATCTGCATGTGGTTTGCATCTGAAAGGATTTGATAGGATGGACATTGGCCTTAGCAGAATATTTTGTGCATAAAAGTGGTGCTGGGCAGTAGTATAGCCACAGCTGGACTAAATTTGAACTGCTTTAGTGAAAATGTTCAGGCTACAACACATTGTCTTAGTCCAGTAAATTAAAGGAAAAGCCTTGTTAATGATAATGACACCTACTTAAGCTCTAAAGTTAGCAAGCTATGAACATTCTTCCAGTATAACATGAACAGAAGACTTTGAATAAATAACTCTCCTGGTGTTTCACAAAACTATTGCAAAATGGTTCACCTATTTTGTTGTTGTTGTTGTTTTGTGTTTATTTTTGATTTTTTTAAAATAATTGGAATGGAAGAGCTTCTTTGATTGGAGTCCAAACACATTTTACATGCTAAGGGGAAGAGAAACAGGCCCTGACCTAAATCTGAACGATGTTGATGTTGACAATAGCAATTACATACACAATAGCTAAATGCTTCTGAAACAAGTTACTTGTTACATAGGGGCTGTATGTTGTTCACACACATATATATATGGCAGTATGATCACATCTTGGTGACCTGTAGCAGGAAAAAGTACTTCAATGATTCTTTCTGAAATTACTCTTTTCTAATTTTATGTAATAGTCCTGTGGAGGAAATAGAAAGACCAAAGAAGATAAGTTTGCTTTTTCTCATACACATTTTTCATTGCTATGTGTAATTTTATCACATTCCCTTTAACTGTGCAGACAATACTATGTCGTTGTATTGACATAATCTTCTTTATGTTTCATTGTGCCACATACACCATGTAAACTAAGATATTTGTTTTTCTGATCACAACCGTATACAAACTGTGAATTTACTTTGATGCCTGTTTCTCACATATGGGTGACTTTGACCTGTGTCAGATGGATAGACAGTTCATTTACTTGTTGCTTCATTAATTTATTTTTATGACCAGTGTGCATAAACTTACATTTATCAGTATTGATTTTCTTCTACCTGTACATGTGGCTTCTTTGTCTCACTGGAGTTTTTCAGTGTCTACCTCAGTGTCTACTCTAGACTAGTCTACATAATTATGTGAATATCTTGTTACTCAAAGGTCCTAAACTGTCAGGAAAGACAACAACCTGTTCTGCATTTGTGAGACAGATATCTTCTGAAGTCTATAGGCCAATTATTTGACCATATTAACTGACATGGCATCTCTGAAGTTAATGTAATTTGGCCAAAAAATTTATGCCAGCTGAGTGTTTTCTGTCTCATGCAGTGAATCACACTATTAGCACAATTTTAGTGCCTATATTCACATTTTCAGTGGTATAAACCCATTTCCTTTTCAACCTTTTAAAGTAATATAACTAAAGACAGTTGTTGATGTTCACTGGAAAAAACTTGAAATGTTAATAGATTGCAAGTGACACATATCAATTTAGCATTTCAGAGCAGTTCCATTCGGAAATAATGATATATTACTGAAGAATTAATGTGAAGTGTGTGATTTTGGCACCAGAAACATCAGTGTATAAGACCAATTAGAGATAAAAGAAGTCACTAAACTTGTTTACACAGCTGGACTTTCAGTCACAGACTGAGCTCCTCCTTTCATGTGCTTCTTTTTCTTTTTTTCTTCTGCTTTCTTTTCAGGGTCTGAAATTTAAAGGCACAAAATAGAATATTTTGGAAGTCATTTGCTCTTACATGAACTTCGTTTTCTGCCTGAAGTGCTCAGTGCCCTAACTCACCAGTACAAAATCCTATGAGTGCTTTTTTTCTAATGGATATGTTAACTGCAGATAGATCACATAGCAAAGCAGTAGTTTCCTAGCAGTTTCTAGGCAGAAGGCTGACCTGAAGTATAAAATTCAGAGTAAAATTTTCCTGTAAGCAATATTTAACTGCCCTTGTTCTTAGGACTCTGTAGTGTGGCTCAGGAAGGTCAGATTTAGTCCCAGCTCCAATTACTATGTAAGGATTTTATATAAAATGGAACTGCTTCAGCAACAACCACACTTTTGACTGCCATAGACCTGGAGTCAAATCACCTTTCAAAGGGATAAAACATTTGATCTTATATCCTTGCTCTAAATAAATATGAATTTGTAGTAACATGAAGCAAAATATTCAGAGGCATCATTGGCATCTCATCAGTCAGACGCTCATTAATATGACAAAGGGATGCCTTTCCACTAATAATCTATCTTTGAACATGATTAAACTCTGGAACAACCTGTGTTTTCCAAAGCTCAGCTTCAGGTTCATTCACTGAAGGTAGCCTACCCAATTTCTTAGAAATAATCTGACTGAAGTGTGGCTGCATGATTTTTATCTTTCTGCAGTGCAATAAGTAGGAAAGCATGTTTTTTCTGTCCTTGCTCTTTTATCTCTGGGGAACTATTGGTGCTGTCAGATACAGGACTTTGGATTGGATTGACCTTCAGTTTAAATCAACCCATTCCTGTATCAGCTTCTGACTTTTCATTTTGAGAGTAACGAATGGAGTATTTATTTTTCCTCAGTGATTTTTTTTTTTTTTTCTGTGAGCCAACAGATGCTCCCAAAAATACCAGTGATATTTGAGTAGTCATCATTTCAGACAGGCACCATCAGTTCATCAGAAGCTGGCCAGGCATCACACAAGTCATGGAATGAGAGAAAAAAAAAAAAAGGTAAAAGGAAAATATTATTCTGGAGCTTTCTGTTCAATAAAATAACTTCACAGTGAGTAAGCCCTTGGTTCTTTTCTCTGGTAAAGCAGACTTTTTTGTGAAGCTGGGCCTGTATCCCTTGCTTGCTAGGACATACTCCAGGGATCAATAATAGGATACAACTTTGGGAAAGCCCTTATTACACAAGTCATGTAGGCTTGGGTTCAAGTCATGCAGACTGCACAATTCACAGAGTGACTGTTGGGCCATAGTTTCCACATGGCTCTACCTATAGTAGCAGAGGGGATGGAGTCCACACAACAGACCACTTCTCCTTTGTTGTGTAACAATAGGGCATATGTAGAGCTGAGAATGTGTGACGTGGATATGACAGCTCTGAAATGCTCTAGTGAATACTCTAGCGGGTACTTCCAGCACTAGCCCTGTTATGTCTTCAGATCAAGAAAATTTAACTATGAATGAAGACTGCAGTGTGCAATGCTTGTCCGTTAGACTTAGACTATGATACTTGAACATGTTCTTGGAAGAGGTATTTTCTCTCAGCTTCTCTTCTTTTTTTAAAAAAGTCCATATAATATATACAGATGTCAAATTACTGTCTTGACCCTAAGTGTACCAACAGGCTCAGATCCTTCACTCCCACCTCCCAGGGGTTTGGCTGCCTATGCTCAGTGCAAGATCTCACACGGTGCAGCTGTAACATTTAATCAGAGGTGCATGACAGAGATGTGATATGCCTTTCTGGGACCTTCCCGCTTCACCCATGAGCTGCATTTGAGCTCAGACACTTCCCCATGGTCTTTTCCCAGGCTACATTGCAGGGATGCCTGTGGCTAGCCATGTCCCTCACTGATCCTGACCATGACTGATGCTTTGGCTTAACCTGGACATGTGTGTGATAATGACTGTGCCTGTCATTACCATCAATGGACTTGCTCTACAGGAGAGGTTACTGGCTGGCCAACCTCACTGCCCGCTGTAGCTCTAGGCTGCCAGATCCCCTGTCCTTGCCAAGCAGCCTGCTCTGGCTGCTCCTGGCAGCAAACCATTCTCTCTGTGCTATCTGGGCACCCATGTACTAATACATCATTTCTCTAGTTCCTGCTTATGGAAGATAACTAGAGGTCATCTCTGAGCAACCTGATCTAGTTGAAGATGTCTCTGCTCACTGCAGGGGGGTTGGGCTAGATGGCCTTTAGAGGTGCCTTCCAATCCAAAATATTCTATGATTGTATAATTCTATGATCACTGATTCTTGTAGTTTGTGAAACAATGTTCATCACACTGGATGTCCCCCCCCCCTGCTGGCGGTCTTTTCCTTTGGCAATATTATCTTCTGCTCCTAGGAAGAAACTCCTTTGTCCATGTAGAACATATTCTGTGGACTCTTAAACCTTTTGGTGAATCTATTTAATTTTCTGCATCTTTCTTCAGATGCCAAACATTATCTTTACTTATTCTGTTTACAGTTGAATGTGTATGTGTTTATATATATTACTTCATGAACTGTATTTTAGGGACCTTCAGCATTGAAATACTCCTCCCTTTCCACCTCTGATTGCTTTATTTCTAGTATTTCGAATTTCCTATTACATTAATCATGTGTGAATAACAGTCTGTGGGCTTTGGCTTTAACTGATTGGCTTATTTTTCTATCCAAATTTGAATATTTTTTTTACACAGTTAATTTTGGATCTTTCAATAGCCTCTCAGTGTTTTGTTCCAGATTCCATTCAGTGTTTTGCCTCTTATCAAGGACTCCATCCCCCAAAACTGAGGCTTGGATCAAGACACTTCTCTATTTTTTCAACAACTTCTAGTATCTTCTGTTTTAAACTATGTTACTCATATATTCTATTTTTATGTGGCGTGGAGTTCTCAAATGCCTGCATTACAGCTTCAGTATTAGTTTTGCCCAGCTGAGCTGACTGAAATTATTAAAACCACAAATGCTCCAGAATAAGCTATCATCAGAGAGAAATAAAGCTGCTTCTTGGCTTTTTTTTTTTCTTGGGGTGTGTGTGTGTCCATTTTGGTTTCCATTGCTTGCAGATGCAAAGTGAAGCACTAGGTTTAAACTTCTCCTGTTGTTTTCCACAATTATAAAGGGTTTCAACTCTGCTTGTTTTTCTTTTGTTTGTTTGGTTTTTGTTTGTTTGTTTGTTTGTTTGTTTGTTTGTTTGTTTTATCTGCTCAATTCTTCTGCTCAGGGTTGAGTTTTAGCTCATGCAGTGACTGCTGTTCAAAATTTGCTCGAATAAAGGAATCTGACACTTGGTGTCAAAGCTCTGCCTGATCACTTCAGCTGGTCTCTGTTCAGAGCCAAACAGTTCTTTCAGGCTTTTCTTAAAGGTAGTGCTCTCCAGAACTGGCATGAGACTGGGTCAGCAATATTTGCAATCCTGTAGCAGAAAGCAGTATTCTGTAATGCAGGAACACGTGAAAAGTGTAGCAAAATGCCCACAATATGTGACGATCAAGACCGTGTGTCCATGTAGGTAGGAGGATGTGTGAAAAATCAATATAAGCCTGTTCTTCTGTCTGTACATATCCTGGGCAGAGAGAAGAGCAACTCTCAGATGTGATCCAGAGGGGGCCAGAGGTGGACCAGAGAGGATACTGTAAAAGCGTCACTGATCTTACTGCAAGCAGCTAGTGCCAGAGCCAGGAGGCAAAGCCCTGCCTGCTGAGATCTTCTTGGATGTTTATTTAGGATTCTGGCTTCATCTGCCCAAAAGGCTGTGATGGGTTAAAAAAGGTATCTTCCTGGAGCAGAAGCAGACCAGTGCTATAACAAGACCCAAATTATACTGCTGTAAAGTCATAGACAACTGAATACCATGACAGACCTCTCTCTGTTATCTACAACTGCCCAAAGGGCTGTTGTATCCAAATGTGCTTTCACATCCAAATTCCACATCCATGTACAAATTAATTGGAGTGAAGGACAGAAACCACAGTGCCCCGCCTTCCCAGAAGCTAGTGGGGAATGCTTTTCACCCTATTGTTTTAAATTATTCCTTGTACCATTTTTTTCCCCTTTGTTTTCTATACTAGTTAAACATACTTTGTTTAAACAAACAAACAAGCAAACAAAAGATTGGTCTTATAACTCTAAAGATTTTGGAGTCTGTGTTAAAAAAAAGTGTAGTTCTAGAATTTCAGTCTGATTTACTCCTTTCTGAATAAACTGCTGCCCTAGATGACCTTTCCTCATTATGTGCCTTTGGGGATGTGTTCCAAGCATATTTTCTAACAGCTTCAGCAGCAGTAATAGTAGCATCCAAGCATCAGTTAGCAGTTTCTACAATGTAATGTTTTTCATCTTCAAAGCACTTTACAGACATTAGTGAATTAATAATTGAGCATCAGATACTGAGCAGGCATAAATCTAAGGCATTTGTGGATCTCGATGGAATCATGTTGAGGATAAAATCATTTTGAAAAGCTCTGAATTACTGGTCATTTGCATGCTCTTGAAAAGAGGTAAATAGATCAACATAACAGATGCTCTGTGGTGGTAGAATTGTAGGGATCTCTCAAATCTGTGAGTGAATTTCAAACAGAAACACAATAAAATCTGACCACACACTGGTACATCTCCCAGCAGAAATTAATTTGGTTAGAGCTTTAAACATAAGATATGAAATACTCAGACTCCCTGGAACGTGGGTTGAATCCCAGCAGGGTTGACTCAGCTCTTGATTCTGCAATGCAGAGAAACTGAATTCTAATCATTTTTCTCTATGTGACGTGGATGAGACCTTGCAAATAAAGGTTCTCTCTGCTTGACATGGAAACATGCAGGTAGGTAGACTAAGAGCCACATTTTCAGATTCACCTTATTTTAGTTTTATTTTTGGCAGGAAAAAAACTGCAAATGCAGATTAGCTGTGATTATTGTTTTGCTCAAAGACTCACAGTGCTGGAAAGGATCTGGAAGGATCATGTAGTCCATCTCCTTGTGCCAAAGCTGCATAAGCACTACTGTTGTCATTACTGTCAGATGCTTGTCTAAATGGCTTTTAGTGCCTGCCAAAATAGAAGCCTTCCTTGAGTAATCCACCGTCGAGCTTCACTGTCCTCACAGTTAAAAAGTTCTGCCTAGTATCTGATGGAAGTTGTCTTTGCGGCAGTTTAATTTTTTTTTTCTTTATATCTTAGCCTTCACCTCTGTGGAGGCTGCTCCCTTCTTAGCATGTTTGAAGGTAAATCTCATGCCTTCTTCATATTCTCTTCCTTCAGATTTGGCTGTTTTCTCGCAGGCAGTTCTTGAGATTGTGAGACATTGTATTAGAAAAAAAGCAGTAGGTGTGTAGGGGCTTACTCTGCTGCTCCAGAAGCAGCCTAGGAAGGAAGTGTAATTCATAGTGTCTCTGTTTCTTCTTGCACTTCCAGCTGTTCTCCCCACACCCTTCTGTATTTGCAGCTGTACTGAAAGGCTTTTCCTGCCTCCATGTGCTGCTGCCAGGCATCTTACACCTTCTGCCCTGTACAAATATAAAGGAAAAATATAATTTTATAATAATCATATTCAGATATATGACTTTTGCAACATTTTGCATTCATCTTTATTAGAAGTTGGAAGATTTATTTGGTTTTATTTTTCCTCCTTTTTTTTTTTCCTTAAAAATTATTAGATTTTATTAAGTGCAACATCCTCAATATAGACCTTGGTAAGAAGTAGAATTTGAAGCACTAAAAAAGTGTCTCACACCCACATGTAAGCAATTTCTTTTAAACTGAATGTTGAGAATATATTTCTCCCTCTGTCTCCACTCCTACACAGTGAGCAAAAAGTCCACAAGGCATTTGACAATCTTATTTTTTTTGGTGGGATTACTATAGGTTTATTCAGGAAACCAAGAATTTGAGAGGAAAAAAAACCCCACACAAGCTAAGTTTTTTTAACTCTGTGTCCAGGAATTAAAAAAAAAAAAGGAAACCAGAATTGTTTTCGTTAAAAAAAAAAAAGCCCATTTTGATGGGCTTTCTTGTGGTTTTGAATTCAGGTAGATGTCCATGAAACATGTTTGTTCACATCATTATTTTCCAAGTTATTTTCTTTCTTTTTTTTTTTTTTTTATTGCAACTAAAAGCACAAGATGAAAGATATTATCTGATCACTGTAGAATCAGTGTATTATAATCCAGAGCTCATTGTAATCCAGTCTGCTCATTTTTCATAGTACTCAATTTAATAACCTTAGTCACCATGAATTTAATATGTATATGACATACAAAAGTGAACTTACTGAGCTTGTCTTAACAATATATCCATCAAATTTATATATGTCATTTAGCAGTTTTGAGAAAGCCTATCCTACCAGAGGTATCATGTAGTGCACAAGGAGATACATCTTAGAATACATAACCTATGTATAGCTGAAGTTTTTCTACCTCAAGGATTAAGCAACTTTTTGTCAAACAAAATAAAAATCTACAAACTGATATTACTGCGCATTCTGGGGAGAAATTCAACGTCCAAATGTAATCTGCCATAGGTGGTATCCTAAATAACAGAGGAAACAGTAGACAGTAAATTTCTCTCTGCATGGGACATTTCTGCTCACAAAGGTGCTTCTAAAAATGGCAAAACAACTTCCTCATCTCAGTGTTAACAACAGAGCATCAAGAAAGTGCCTGGAGATTGTTTCCAACTTGGTGAGAATGAAGTAATTACAGACGGCTTGTTTTTTTAAAAAAAAATGTGGACTAGTCTGGAATTTAAAAGAAAGAACAAAAAACCCCAACCAAACCAATTCACCAACCAAACAAACCCCAAAAACCTAAAAACAAACCCCAACCAAACAAGAAAAATCAACAAAAACAAACAAAAAACTGCAACCAACCAAACAACCAATCAAAACCAGACAAGGAAAAGACGTTGCAGCTTTAATTTTAATAGTTAGCAAGTAATCCTTATAAAACACAGCAGAATCAGATACTCTTGGCATACAAGCAGCCTGCCCTACCCAGACTGACATATACATAATGTAGGATCTATCATAACAAACATACTTTGAGTAAAATAAAACACTGAGACAAATTTCCCTTCAACATGCTATTGCTACGTTCATCTTTGTGTTCATTCATCTAATCACACCTGGTCTGTTTTTGCTCTTTTCCTGGCTGTCCCTTCCCCACCACACCATTTTTAGCCCCGTTCTCTTTTTCAAGCCCTAGGCATTTAGTCTCACATTATCATATTTGCTGATTTATCGAGGTTCAATCTTCACTCTATCAGCAGTGGTAGCCACAATTGTCTGCTTATCTGTTCCTTCCTTAGGTAGAAAATCCCTTCTTAAAGCTTTTCTGTACTGTGTCTGCACATTTTCTCCATTTAGCACGGGTTAAACGATTGGTTGAAAAACTAATACTCTAAACCTTGTTAATGATGTAGAAAACCTACCTGTTTCTGTCTTCCATTGGTTTCAGGTGGGATCTAAATTGTGGGTTATTTGGGGGAGAGATTCTTATTTACTTATCCTCATAGTGCTTATCATGCTGGAGGCTGCTTCTTGACAGAGCTTTCTCAGAGCTTACAAAATTACAAAATACAGGTTTGCAAGTCAGCCATCATTTGGGTTTCTAAGGATATGCCTGTGACTATACTTCACAAAGAAAAGCGTATTAATTTTCAGCCTAAAAATATTACTTCCTGCACATAAGATACATAAGTGATGGATTCCTTTAATATGTGTTTGATACATTGTGGTTTGGATATTAACTTTAAATACAACACATTTTTGGAAATATCCTTTTTTTTTTTTTTATTTAAATGATTAATATTATGGTGGTATAACAGCAAGTAGCTTTCTCACAAGAACTTGATCTGATTTCCAGTGCCTTTTCCAAACTCATTCTCCATTTTTCAAATTTTCTGCAAATACTAAGTGATAATCAGATATCATGCTAGATTTGCTGTAGTTGTAGGAATGAAAGTTGGATTCCCCAGACACTAGACAAACACAGTCTGTTTGACATAGGTTTGTATGCACAGTGAACCTATATCTGGGATCTCCTCCTTGCTGTGATGTTGATCAGTGGTACAGAGAGCAGTATAAACTTATTTTCAGAGCAGCGTTACAGATATTTTTCTGCATCTTAGTGTGTATAAGTGTGAGGCCTAAGTCTGAGCTTCCTGCACGCTCTGCTGACTGCAAGGTCTGGGTATGGCCCTTTCATGGGGAAAGTGGAATGTGTAGAATACATTTTTAAAGAATGTAAAACCACCTGAATCCATGTCAGATTCGGTCAGCAACTAAACTTCTGAGGAAAAAAAAATATTCCAGTTCAAAGACTGCAAAAGTTACTTTTCTCAGACTTCCACTTGTAGGGAACTGAAAGCAATTACTCATTTCTTTCATCTCTCCATTGCTAAGATAAAATGCATATTTTAGTATTTTCTCAGCTAAAGTTGTCTTTAAATTTAACATCCTGATTGACAAATATTCTTTCCTCCTACCATAATTAATTTAAAAATTTTCAAAGAATAATATCTTTTCATTATCTGAAGTGTTTTTCCCTTTTCCAGATTACTAGCAGTTGCCCAAGTTGTCATTTAGTCACCTTACTTTCTTGCCTTTCAAACAATAAGGAGCTTTTCATATCTTCTACTTTACCAAACAGAAATAAAATAATTGTTATTGATTCATGTTTGCAGCATCTTTACAAGCCTGCTCCACAGCAAAGTTTCATATAGCCTTTTTAACAGAGTAGCTTGTCCCACATATAAAGTGATATATTCCAGAATTTCCTCTATTGCCCTTGAAGACTGAATTTTGAAACTTCAGCATTGCAGAAACATGTATAATAATATGTATTTTTTTCTGAGTTGGATGTTCTGTGCAGCAAAGATTATACGATTACATTTATGAAGTATAAAATAATAAAAATCCTTGTTGACCACGTAAGATTCAGATTTGATATTAATTTGGAATCTAAGTTAAAATTTAAATTGGATAGAATCAAAATCCGTATATTTGCTCTTCTCTTGAGGTCAATTTTAAATGATAAACAGTAGATGGCCTACATTTATTATTTAATATATGCTATAATATTTTCTCTATTATTTGTCAGATTTAGAGTATTACCCATTGATTATAAAGGGACATGATATGGTGCTTTATGTTGTAAACTACTTGTAGTACTGACTTTTATTGATGCAAATTACGGATAACTTAATCCATACAAAATGCAACATTAATATATTTTATATGTATAGGTTCAGATGAACATAAAAAGAGAATTTTGCAGAAGCAGGAGAGGAGATGACTTATCAACTCTTACTGTTGGCAATATTGTATCTTATATTTAGTTTTCATTATTTTTGAAAAAGTACATGGAATTAAAAAGCAGGGAAATATGTTTTTCAATTAAAATAATAATTTTCATGACAAAGTTTTGCAATGATTTGCATGGAAAAGGTGCAAAGTTAAAAAATCTATTGTGATTTTTTAATCATTTCCAGCCTGATTTGAGTGCTCATTTCCTTGACAGATAGGCAATAAAAACAGTTACCAGAGTCTGCAGAGACATGTTTCTTTTGAACTTTTCTTGTTTATTTCTCCAGATTAAGTGTAGAGCATTGGGGTTAAATTTTCTCAAAGCAGCCTTTGACTTTTTGCACAATGGAGTAAGAGCCTTTGCTTCTCTGAACTTGTATTGTCAAGGTGTGAGGGGGAAAGTGGAGCAGAGGTTCTTGTCAGTAATTTCCTTCTCAGAATGGGACTGATTAGAACAAACCTCTTTTCTTTTTTTAGGTAACTCTAACTTACCCACTAACGATGGATAATATGAAAAATGAGTAGTCTGACTTGGGCATTAGCTACTAACTTCAGGATTCAAACCTGCAGAAAGTTGTGCAGCATATTAGTGGCCCCACCAAGACTTAAAGACTGACCCCCTCTTTTAAAAATACTGTACAATTACTCTCCTGTGGGTGCTGTTCTTTCATGCTTTTAGTGTGAAGTTTTTACAGAATATCCTCAAAATAATCACATCTTATTTGAGGATCTGCCTGGGTATCTTAAGTCAGTTCACCGTATTTGAATAATGCCTGAATTATTGACACTGTTGAGAACGAATGTGAAGAGTGATATGCCAGTTTTTATGATCTTGATCCTTCTTCTCTGGAAATCCTGCAGCTTTTCCTTGGATGTCAATAGGAGCTGAACCAGATACCTTGTCATTAATAAAAGTAAAGTTAAACTGAAATCCAGGGTGGTGAATGAGAATGAAAAAAGTCTATTTATAATTGCTTTGGACAACTTACATCATACACCTAAGATTTATGAGAGAAGACACATCAAAACAGAACTAATTTCAATTCACTCTTCTTCTTCTTTGGTGTGATAGGCATGTTTTTCACTTTCATCTGGAGTAATAGAGGTATTGTGAATACTGGAAGGTCAATGGTCTTTTTATGAGATACCCACCCTCTCCTCAGGGTCACTGGTTGTCTGCTCATTCTTCCCACAGAAACAGAACCAGTGAGCCCTCTCCCAACAATGCCAAATGGGATTGAAGAATACTATCACAATGATCCCTAATGTTTTAATGAAGGTTGAAATAAGATGTCCTAGGAACTGGAAAAATAAAGTTGATCTTAGCCAACAAGTCCATTGACTTTACTGTAAGTACAGTAAATCAGTCTATGACTTAAAGGGAATGTGATGAAGAAGGTGCTTTCCTCCAAAGAGCCATTGAAGAAAATGAAAGACATATTTTCGTGACTCCAACAACCACGAGCAACCTAATTAAAGAATTTGTGCAGGAAATTAGAAGTCCTGTAACAAGTAGTTGTAACATCAAATTAAGAGTGGCACATACAGTCAGACAATTCTAGTTCAACTGACTAATTATGTGAGCAAATGAACCTATCCAGTTAATGCAGAGAGACAGATCCTTTCAGAAGGCTATTTAAACCCGGAATCTTACTTATGTTTTTGAATCATTCTTAAGTGGAGTCTATTCTCCATTGCCTGTAGCGGGAAATTAGGGCTGCTGGATGGCCAAATGCCTAGAGCTGAATGAAGTGAATATCCTAAAGAGAAGAAATAACCTGGAAACTTCAACTCTGATGGATTCATTTCAACAGAATGCATTACTATTTAACATATTATGATTTGTTCATGGCATGATAATAGATGGAAAACTGAAATTGCAGTGTGTATTTCCAGAAGACTGACTGAGGAAGGCAAAGTTAGTATCAGCACTTGGTAGGATAACAGATCATTGAGAAATTGTGAGGTTCTAAAAGATTTGGAATTCAGTGTAACACTCAATAAAGTGCTTTGTGACAACTTCGGCACTACCCTTTAAAAAAAAAAAAAATAAAAAAGGCAAATACAGCCCCAAAGCTGATCCTTAAGGAACTCACTTGGTAACCACCATCCTTTGGGATTGCCTCTTGATCTGTCTTCCTTTAGCAAGTCATTTTCCCAGCTTATAACTTCAATAGTTTCCTGCTGGGTGTAACATCAGAAATCTGGCAGGATATTTCTTAGATTTCCAATTCAGTTTTATATAGACTGGATCCTGTTACTGACAACCATGTAAATCAGAAATAACTCTAATGAAATCAGCAATCCAACAATGGCTTGAAACATGTGTGAGAGGAGAATCAGATCCTCACCCACTCCCTCCCTCCTAAGTTTCAGTTAAATAAGCTTTAAGGCTTATGAAATAAATTCAAAGTTCAAATGTTGTGCGAGCTGACAGTGCCAAGATCCTATAGAACACATCTGCCCTTCATTGTGTCTGTTCAGCATTCATCTGAAGGCAGAATTTAGCTTGTATGCTGAACTGGGACAAACCTACAACACTTAGTATCTTTGGGCACTGGGAATACATAATGAAACTGTCACCATAATCCAAATTATGAGATAGATAATTTATCTGCTGTAACACTGAATGAAGACTATTCCCCCCAGTGCTCAGAGTAATTCTGTGCTTTATGTACTTGTCTAAATGCTGACCACATGTTGGGCAATGTGTTTGTAGCATTTGCCCCAGTGTTTGATTTTTGAACTGGCATGCATTCACCACTCCAAGTAAGTAAAATAATCCAGGGGAAAAGTACAAAATGCCCATTAAAGAAAACAATTTCAATAACAAGTTGAGCCCCCCGAGGACTGAGCTATTAAAAGAAGCAATCAGAAACTTGGAGGGTGGGATTTTGTGCTTTTATTTGTATTTAAGACATCCACAAGGCCAAGACACAAAGCCAAAGTAGGGGCCATTTGGTTAAAAAACTGTAGAGAGAGTTCATTTCTTTGTGAAGCTAACAACTACTGTAGATTAGAAAATGAGCTCTTACCAAAACTGCCAACTATAGAAAAACATTCCTTTGTTCCAGAAATCCCTCTGGGATGACATTCTTTACATATGTTAATTTCTGTTAAGTTATATGATGTTCCAGTAATGAATAGAACAAAAATGTTTAGATGGCAATGAGAGAGTGAGCCAGCCAGGAAACTTTCATTATTTAGAACTACGCATGAAAGGCTGGTCCGCACTTCCATTAAAACTTGCTCTTTGGAGGGGTTTATGCTCAGCTGTAAACATTTTTTGCCAGCTGACTATTTGAGGGTTTCAGTGTAAGTGCACAGTCTGTTTTTACTGATTATGACTTAAAGAAGTGTGATGTAAAAAGAAATGGTTAAATTTGGCTTAGTGTTATTTAGTTGCATAGTATCATGAGATGTGAATTCTTACTAAAATTTGAAATGAAAAGTTTAAATCTGAACCTCTATGAAGAAGAATGATCTTGTAGATGAATTAGATCGAAGCTAAATTTTCAGTGACTGTGGCATGGTCTTTGTGAGTTGTTTGGCCATAAAATTTGACCTTTCTGTGTCCCACTTTATGATCTCAAAACTTGCTTCTAAAACCTGTTTCTAAAGGAAGTAGCCCATTAATGTTTTTAATTGTTGTATGGTGATATACTGAGATCTTATATGGAGTTTATTTTTTCCCTTTTCCATTCCCTTTTTCCTCTTCCTCTTCCTCTTCCCTTTCCCCTTCCTCTTCCCCTTCCCCTTCCTCTTCCTCCTCCTCCTTCCCTTCCCCTTCCCCCTCCCCTTCCCCTTCCCCCTCCCCTTCCCCTTCCCCTTCCTCTTCCTCTTCCTCTTCCTCTCTTTCCCCAACTTCCCAATTAAAAAGTCTTGATTTCCATTGTTAATGATGAAAAAGCCTTCTTTCTAAGAATCTGCAATATATTGTTCTTCTAGTCTCTTGTGAATGGTGAACACGCCCAGTTTCTGGATTACCCTTTTCTGTGGTAAAAATTCCGTTTTAAGAACAGATTACATCCTGTTGAAGTTCTGCAATGAGTATCCTGTTTCTCTCAGATGTCTAAGATCTGTTTGTCTTGCTGTTGAATGGTTTTTCAATGTTCTTAGATGCATCTTGTGAATGGATATTCATTCCAACCATTCTTGTTAAAGGGTCTTTGCAGAACCCAATCTTCCAGAAGATCTTAAAAAAATAATTAAATGGCATCTTTCTAATAATAATTTGGTAGGTCTTTCAGTCTATTGCTCTGAAGCAAGCTTAAATTTAGGAAAGTAATTAGGAAAACTAACTCACCTGATTGATGTAGTCCAATGGATTTTGGGAAAAGATTCATACCAAATGGCATGAAAGCAACCTGGGAGAAGTTCAGAGCAAAAATGTAACTAAGATGGTTTGAGCTTCCTGTATGCAGGAGTGTTTTTTCCCCACTGATTATAGGTATATTTTAGGAAGAATAATGTGTAGTATAAGTACTTGAAGATAAGTGCTGCTAATTCCTCCATAATTTCTCTTCCTAGAAAGAGACAGATCTTTATACATTCTTTATAGTTTATCTATGCACTGTTCAAGTTGTCCAGCCTTCAAGATCCATGAATGAAATAATTCCTGCTGTGTCTGTTTTTTACCTGTTGACCTTATCCTGCTGCTCATTTATCTGGTGGCTGCTGGGTCAGATGAGATGTGAAGATGATGAACTGTCTGGTGTATCTGCTTTCTTTCAGCTGTCATGTCTCATCTCCTTTTCACCTGAGTTTTGTATTTTTCATTACAATTACTCCTCAGTAATGCAAACTTATGTGGAAAGTGGAATGGGGAAGGCTGGATGTATACAAATTCATTAGTCAAGCAGCTACTTCAAAAGAGATCATAATGGGAAAGAGATGCCCTTCTCTCAAACAATGGTCTCCTGGTTTTTGCATACTAGTGCAAGCACAGTTTTTACACAAAAAATAGTTTAGTGTGAGTATGAGTGAAACTTGGCAATGTGATTTCCTATCTTAATTTTTCACTGATGTACTAAATGTGCAAAAGTAAAGGATCTCCCAGCCATCAAAATGCTTAACTATTTTGAAACTTATTTTAAACTTCAAGTAACTTCTTGAACATGTTGAATTCTACCATGCTCATCCACCTATTTCAGTATTCATAAATTATGTATGATATTCCCTAGCTATTTTGTACATCTGGTAGGCCTTCAACGGAGAAGACCAAAATATCTACACTCATTATTCAGCATATACAGGGTATTTCAAATAGAGGGACACAATTTGAAATCACTATATCTTTGAAATTGGGTCCATCTTTTTGAAACACCCTGTATATTGAAAGATACTCTAAAATACTCTAAAATGAAGTTTCCACTAACTCTCCTGGATCAGTGAAAAAAAGGACCTCTGCAAAATCTGTACTCTAGCAAAGTTCTGCAATGCATACAAGCACCAGGCAATTCACAGCTACTTTTTCATTTCCTTTCTAGCAGTGAAGTCTTCTGAATAGCATCTAAGCAGACTAAGTCAGTCTAATATCTAGCTGCTCATTTACCAGTGATCCAAATGTACATCTTAATTTCCTATATAGTAGTCTCAGCCTGTTACTGTGGATAATAACTGCAAAGAACAGAAAAATATTTGGAAAATCAAGATTAATTTTTATGAACTACTTTCACAGTTTTCTGTACAGGGATCAGTTCTTCTGTATCATTTTCTTCCCTGAATGTAAGTGTATTTTTTCACTTTATGATTAATAGCATCTACCTTGACTCTTTCAACTGAGTGTTAGATATTTTTACGATGTGATAATTTCTCTGCTTTTCTTCATTGTTCTTCATTCTTTGACAAATAGCATTTGAGTTGAATAAGACCTGTGAATTTTCATGAACTTGTTTGTAACAACTCTGTATGTTACTAATTTGGTCTTTGTGACTGTTCATCTGAAAAAGTCATGTGATTTCCATTATTTTGCTGAATGGTCTGACATTTCCAAACACATCATATGTAGATGCACAAAAAGCAGTAGCATTAGCAGATCAAGAAAATTTCAAGATAGTACATCTTTTTGCCATCCTTCTACTTGTGCAGGGAAAAAAAAATATCCATTCATGATTCCTTCAGGTTTAAAATAGTTGTTTTTTTTGTGACTGAAAGAAAAATGTAGATTAGATGCATTAATCTTTTATTCATCTTGTCACACTATTGAGATGACACTTTCATTCTATACTGGTGTGTCCATTTGTCTGTCCTGTGGAGTAGGCCTGGTGCATCTGTATGAATATTCTTTATCCTCCATAAACCAAGGATATTGTTGGTCTCTGTAATCCTTTTGTTCTTACTGGGAATTCTAGCAGTGGTAAAATCTGTCTCCTGCTCCAGAGAAGCTATTCAAGACAAACACCTTCCTGGAACTTGCAACAGAATCCCTGTAGGTCATGATGGTAGATGAAGTACTACTGATGCTCGAAGAAGTAAGGAAATAGTCTACTCAGTTAGTTAGATTAGTAAATCATATGGTAATTATACATATATCATAAGATCATAGAATAGTTTGTGTTGGAAGGGACCTTGATTTATCATTTAAGATTTATTGAGGAAGATCAGAAGTTTAAGATATGATTAAGATTTAAGATAGCTCTTAATCAACAGCTGATTAATAATGTAAGTTAAAACAATTCAATAGGATTTGTCATAATTAAAAACAGAGACTTGATTACAAATTTGAGAATGGCAAGGGTCACGCTATACTTACAAAGAGAGAAATCAGATCATATGCACATAGACACACACAAACATATAGATAAAAACATGCATGCAGATTCAAAAACCACACACAAACACATTAATCCAGGGATACTTGAATATATGTGGAGGTATACCTATGGACAAAATTCCCTTTCAAGATAAGCGAATTACTCACTTTCAATGCATCAGCATTCTCAATAGGCAATTGTTGAGTCCTGGGAAATCTAGCTTGGTCCATGGCTTTGTGGTGTCAGTTCATCATGACATGACTCTTTTGAGGTCCCTTCCAATCCCTAACATTTTGTGATTCTGTGAATCTGTCAAGTGGTGGATTCACCATCCCTGGAGGTGTTTAAAAGGCATGTAGACAACGCTGTTAGGGACATGGTTTAGTGCCATTGTCAGGTTAATGGTTGGACTCAATGATTTTGAGGGTCTCTTCCAACCAAAATGATTCTATTCTATGATTCTAGGGTTGTGAGATCATTGACTTTAGCTAATAAATTTCCAATCTAGCTGCACTTTGGATGAAGTAATTTCAGGTGCTTTCCCCTATTTGTTTATGACCAGAACTTTTCAGATTATAAAGTTCTGGTACCATCTTGCTTGGGCTACAATCCACATGGCATGTGCATTAGGTTGCCAGAAGTAAATGATTTTTGCTGCCTCTCTCAGGCAGAAGAGGGGTCTTTTGCCACACAGTAGGAACTTTGAGAGCACCAAGGAAGCACTTTAGCATCTCCACTCACTGCACTTGCATAACGGCAATAGTTCTCCCCGATGTGCCTGGCTTGCCTGAGTATTGAGGTGACCCATGGGGAACTGCGAGCACCACAGGACCTTTAAAGGTCTTTTAGTCCAACCCTGGCTGCAAGGAACATGGACATCTCCAATGAGATCAGGTTGCTGTTGCTCAGAGCCCTGTCCAGCCCAGCCTTGAACGTCTCCAGTGATGGGGCATCTACTACCTCTTTGGGCAACCTGGGCCAGTATTTCACCACCCTCATTGTAAAAAATTTCTTCCTTACAGGTAGTCGGAATCTACCTTCTTTTACTTTAAAATATTTACCCCTTGTCCTAATGCAATAGACCGTGCCAAAAAGTTTGACCCCAATACCCTTTTAGGTATTGAAAGACTGCAGTGAGGTCTCCCTGGAGCCTTCTCTTCTCCTGGATATTTCTTTCTGAACAGTCTTGGTGCTAAAACATAGTATGTTCAAAGTCACCGTTTCAGACTCTACTGAAAGTCTCAGGAATTCCGATTCCCTTGTTGAATACAAAAATGGGAAAGGCAGATAGGTTCATGTTTAAACCTCTTATTAACAATTATCTCAACTGTCATGAGCCTCTGCTCAGGAAATCTCTGTCATTCTATACCCTGTGGAATATAATTACTCATCTATGTGTATGTTACTTGTGTATGATTAAAAACTATTGAACATGAAACTAGCTTACACACACTGTGCAAATACTTAGGGACATAAGGTCCTTGCCAAAAGAATCAGTATTTTTAAAATATTTAAGTTAAATCAACATGGTAACAATCACATGAACAGTGAACGAACCTCCATTAGATGAAAGGGCAGACTTCCCACCAAATACATGTTTATGTGTCTTCCAGATTGGTCAATGCTGCCATAGGTGATCTTGTTAATATGGTACTTTATTAAAATTTAAAAAAAAATCTAAAAAAGGCAAAAAAGCAAAGCAAAACTGCAAACAAAATAGACTTTCAGAGAAATTGATAGCACCTTATTTTTGGATATAATTGTGAAACTTTTTATATCAGAAATTCTTGGGCACTTTTCATTCAAGGTACATAGATAAGTTTGCATTATTTTTTTAGTTTCCCTGGATTATAAGGAATATCTAAATGATTCAGACACAAAATATCTGCTTCTTGTCTGGAAGAACTTGAGCAAAATGTGTATCTGTTGTGTTTTAGACAGAAAAAATAGGCATACAGGAGGTTCCATTCCTGCTTATAAATCTTCCTATTTCATGAAAGGAGTCTTTGGGACTCTAGTATGGAAGATAAATTTTGTTGGTTCACTTCTTAGCTTTATCTCTTCACTGAGATATTACACTTAATAGACATTGACATTTCTTAGGATTGAGGTACCTGATTTGATTTATAAAAGTAATTTTCACCCATTTTGAGGTAGTGCCTGTCATTTTTTCGACAACTAAAAGCAGACATTGCAGACTCAGGCCTTTATTGACCTGATTTTGCATTTTTTCTGGCTTACTACTAACTTCTCTGTGCAAGACATGTAATGAACTTGTGAATAATCCTGACATATTTTTATTCTGCCTTGAGGTGCCACTATAGTGCTGGTAGAAGTAAGGACAGCAGCCTCATCTTGAGCAGTGGAAGGAAAAGCAGCGATTTGGACTGTGTGCCATTTCCCTCTTTATTCTTAGAATTATCCTGTAAAAGACATAAAAATGCTCCTTGCTCGCTGTATGATTATGTTACTATGAGGAATTAGTAGCGAATGACAGGGCATGTAAATTACAGATAATTAAGTACATATGCATAGACACTATTTGAAGTGCCCAAGGTTAATTTCTGTGCAAAATAATGGTATGTTCACTTCAAAATTGATCAGTTACATGCAAATTAAGGAAGAAAAACTCTTTAATTATTGACATCTTTATAAATTGATCAATGTACTTATTCAGTGACTATATGTATAATAGATGCTCAGTTTAAAATATCTACAGGATGTATATAAGCAATGAAAATAGCATAACAATGTAAAGTTATTTACAATAATAATGTTAATAATTTTGTTTTGCGATCAACCAGATGCTTCAGAAGACACAAAGACAAATAAAAAAATTAAATCAATAAGAGAAGAAAGATCCTCTTATGGCTGAGGCAATGGATTGGAAGTCAGGAAATTTGATTTCAATTTCTGACTCTATCACAGGCTTCCTGTGTGACCTTACATAAGTTATGTTTTCTCTCCAGACCTTGATTTCTCATCAATTTAGAGGAAAGAGTAACATCCTATGCCTTTCAAGTCCTCCCTTCCAAACTGTTATTTTTTTTTTAATTATATTTTTATTTTTGTAAGCTAGAATATGTACAATGCTACCCTGAAAACAGTGTTAAATGTTCCATACTTTAAATTGTAAGGTCTCAGCTTTCAGAGGAATGAAGGCTCTTTGGGGCCACAGGTATTTTATGGTGAAATTTATTAATATATTGGCTTTTAAGCATGGAACCAAGCCAGCACTCAGTTTCAAACTCAGCACACTGTTTTAGTGATGCAAGCCTGTACTAGGTATTTGTCTTTGGGAGATATCCATGCAGGTAGGTAGACAACCTGAACTGGCACTACCTCTTCGGATAGGTGCAAGTAAAGCCCTCGTGTAATGTGGGTTGGCTTGGCATCATCAGGCCAGACCTTTTCCCATATGCACTGCAGGGCCTTGCAGAAGCTTCCATACAGTAGGAATATACTACCTAGCTATCCATACTTTATTTCAGGAACCTCTAGACACTGGACTTATACAAAGAACACTTACTGAAATTATGAAAGGTCTGATAGAAAGATAATCACTAAAAGAGAGTTGTCTTCCTCTGTAATGCTTGCAAGCACACACATAAAGATTATTTAAATAAGTCATTCAATTCTATCAGCTGTTGTGACACCTGATACCAAATTGGTCATTGTCAAATATTTCCCTACCCAAATTACAGAAAAAAGTTTTAATGAAAACAATGACGCTTTTTAAAAATAAATATGAGTAACTTTATTATAAGTAATTAGCTTATTGTAGTGCAGTGATATATATATCAGATATTATTTTTAACTTTTATTTATATAAACATCAAAAATAAAGAAAGTGCTTTCTTGGAATTTTAATTCTGTTCCTGTTTTTTTACTTGAGATTTTTTATGTTGAAAAGAAATTTTATTTTGCATGTGTGAATTTCTTTAAAAATACGAATAAAGGCCAAATTCTACAACAGTAGACAGTATTTGAATTGATATGTCTCAGAACTAAACATATTTATAGCTATGTGCACAAAGTTTTCATATATACTTGTGCATGTTTATGCACATACAGACACAAACACATATACATACATCAGCTGTTTCAATAAATATAGGTTTTTATTTCTGTCTTTCACTGCAAGCTCTGTTATTCTCTGTAAATCTGACACTTGTGAAATTACATGTGAATATGACCAAAAAGAGGAATTTAAACTGGAAACAAAACCTGTATCCTGTAACTATGATAAATCAAATTTATTTTCCATTGTGAAAACATAGCAGGACATTAACTCCTCAGAGTGACAGAGGTTTTAAAACACACAGAAAAAGATATTTTAAAATTACTTCTATTCATTGAATCTAAAAAAAAAAAAAAAGTGTTTTCCCTTTGTGGATTTTACACATATAGATATATCTGTACCTGATATAGATATAGATATATCTGCTTGTTATCTAGGCTCCTTGTTTAGACAATTGGGAGAAATACCACTCTGAAGGTGTGATTTATCTCATCTAAAGTTAACATCTATTTACTGTCTGTGTTTCTCTTCATGATGCAGAATTTCTTCTCATAATGCAGGATATCACCAAGTGTAGATGAGATGGAACTTGATACTTACAGTGAAAGTTCTAAATGTTGGTACGTACAATGAATGCTTTAAGCCATTTAAGCAGTGCAGTAACACTGCCCAGACATGTCTTTCCAAAAAGACGTTGTTTCCAAAATTAAACAAAGGCTAAAACATTTTTTAAATCAATGTAATAGTCCACTGTCTCTATGGATGCCTACTCAATAGGAAGCAATGAATCAGCTTCCCGTGCACCGTATCAGCTGGGTAACTCCTATCCTTAACACTGCTGCTGAAACATGGTTTCTCCTGATATGGGGACCCAACCTTTATATCTGGCAAGTCCATGACACTGTCCAGCGGAAAGCAACTGCATCCTCAGCTTTGTCAAATCAGCAAGTGACGTTGTTTCATTCATGGCTCAGAAACTATACAATACTGCAGCCATTCTCCAAGAGATATGAACAGTCACAAGAAATAAAAGGTCTCTCTTAGGAATTCAGGGATCATCACGTACTGTAGAAGGTAGTAAAGAGCAGAGAAACTTCGCTTGCAGTTCAGATCGACATATGCATTGGCTATTTAAATTTTCTTGTTTTACAGCAGAAACCACATTACAAATGAAATGTGATTTGAACAGTCCTATCATGTTTAACTAGACGTTTACATAGATACATAGATTACTTTAAGGCCAGAAGGGACCATAGCATCAACTAGTTCGACTTCAATAATGCAGAATGTAGAATGACGCCAGTTTATCTTTCAGTGAGTTGTGTAAATTTTGTTTGACTGCAGCTCATCTTCTGCAGATGCATTTTGTCCTAATTTGATAATACAGAAATGGAGAATCTGCAACTTTTCTTGTTAGTAACGTGTTCATAGGATGGGTTTTCCTTGCAGTTAAAAATGTGTGCTATTCTTACTGGCCAAGTTGTTAAAGTTAATTCCAACTTCCTTGAAGTTAATTCCACCTTCCATTTAATTTTCTTCGTAAGGATACTTCAGCATTGTTAAGCAAATTCCTTTGGGCATGCAGTTCTCATGGTATGCAGCCTAATATTTAGTTTGTTCATTGGAGAAAAGCACAAGCAAAATTGGCTAAGTTGGATCTGACATACGGCCTTGAAATTTTTATTTTTTTTCTCAAAAAAATTCCCATTTTTTCTATAGTAAAAATGGCTGAAAGCTGCAGTCTAAAAATTTGGGGTTTTGTGTAGTTGCTTGAGATCAAAGGAGGACCATGTGTTTAAAGGAAGGCATTTGCACAACTTTAAAGTCAAGTATTATATTTACAATCAGAATAACATATTTTTTTAATGAAGTGAAAGTTAGAAACAGATACTGGCACCCATTATGTCAGAATATGGTTCTTGCACCTCTTGGTACTTCAGCATCACCAGTATTTATTATGTAAAGTTCAGGAGACACTCTTAGAATTCATGCAGTGGATCAAAAAAATGCCGTGTTTTGATTTTATCTTTACTACTTCTGAGAAAATTTGGTAATTTCCTAGTATTTTGACTTTTTAATGATTTTAACAAGAAAACTAAAATTAAAAAAGGAGGTAGGAGACATAATGAAGAATGGGAAATATTTTGAAAGAAATGCAAAACATTTGAAAAATAAGGTTTATATGTATGTTTGAAACAAGCTGTTAGAAAACTTGGTATTTTTCCATTCATTGACTGAATTCTCTGTGAATATTGCCTTTCAGAATGAAACTTTTTACCCTAATGAAGTGCTAGTCACTGGAAAATAGTATAACCTGAGATGAATTAGTAACTTCGCAAATCAGCACTGCAGTGACCACAGTGCTGTAGGTGGTATGGGGACAGAGAAAAGCTTTCAGAGAACTGGACTTTATAAATCCCGTGAGCTTCAGAACCAGTCAAATCTGGAAACCAAACTACAGAAAGTTTTTTAAAAAATATGGTTCTTGTTTCAACAGCCCCTACAGTTAGTTATTATTTGGATGAATACAAAGATGTGGCAAGTTTATTAGCACTCAAACCTCTAACGGAATGATTTAAATTTAAGTCAGCTCTTTCAGATGAGAAAAGTCTGTGCATCCTATCCCCCAAGGCCAGGTAAAACAAGCACAGAACACTCATTAAAAAAAAAAAAATCTTTCTAGAAGATACTGTAATGCACAAATTTGTTAATTAAAAGTCAAATATTATAATTTTATTACAAAGGTTCAAGGAACTTTGTGTTATAATCAAAGAGAGGTTAGAGGAGACTTTATGAAGGAGTGGTAAATCATGGGAAAAAATGTCTCAATTATTTAGTAAATCTGAAATAAGACTCTAGGATCCAGGAAGTTATCATCTTGTCTGTGATGCTGACTTTTATCTTCCCAAACTGAAAGTGTATGCTCAAAGACAGACAATGAAATTGTCTTTGTTATTCTAAGTCCTACTCAAGGTATGTGGTCTGGAAATCGCTGTCTCAGTATTCTTCGGCTTCCCACTTCTAATACAACACACCAATGCTGATTATCAGACTGGTGATCTATCCGTAGAACACTACTCAGCCAAAGTTTAGGACCAAACTCTGAGTGTGCATCTTGCCTTGGTGTGACAGTGAACTGCTCCATCACAGTAGTTACTTATTAGCTTATGAAAAAGGAAATAAAGCAGTCTGTAAACATGTCAAATTTAGTATCAGTGTGAAACTTGTACTGTATAAAAAAAGAGTCAACAGAAAGCCTACATGTTATTTCAGCCCTTCCTGGGTTTTGATTTTGCTTTGATTCTGGAAAGTTGCATTGCATTTTTATTGCTCTGTCACAAGGCTATTGTGAAGATTAATTATTGAGTGTTTCTAAATGGTTTGGTGATCAATGATAACTATCACTGTAATTTATGTTAATTTGAACACCTAGAAGCTTTTTTTTTTTGTAGCAGAAAGTTTAAAAGGATAGTATTGTCCTAGGTTTCATAAAGAATTCAAATCTTCACTAAAAAATCCCACAACAAAACACAACCCAAACCAAATAAAAATTAATAAAGTAAGAAGATGGTAATCAGAAACTCTGAGTACAAATATTTTCTTCCTTTAGGGGAAAATTCAGTTCATTCATTTTGCATCTTTAACATTCCCTTACAGTGATGTGAACTCAGAGCAACACCATTGCTCTTGCATACAATCTAAGAAGTGAAATGGGTTAGGAGGGCAATGCCAGACTACATCACTTTGCATTCTGTGAGAAATGCAAAAGGATGTGTGATAAAATGCTCTTCAACAGTGTAACGATGGATATTGAATTGGTTTTACTAACATGAAAGCTTCAAATAAATTATGCAGAATTGTTTTTAATTAAAATCACTAATTATATTCTTCAATAATGATATTTCTTTTATTTTGCTGTTTCTTTTCTTTCTCTCTCTCTTCTCATTGATTAGAAACATGAAGAAAATTGGTTACAGTCAGTTGCCTAAATATGTGCACATTAACAATTGTTCCTTCATGACTTCTAAAACATAGGTGAGGTTATCTTTACAGATGGCAGGTTTTGCAGTTTTGTTACCATAAGAGAATTAATATCTTATTTCTGTATGCCGTGCTGTCTGAGAACAATATCTAAACTGGTAACATTTAGAAAAGGAAAATGTGCAGACTTTATTTTATTGCTTCAGCCAAAATTCTTTCTCTCTGTCAGTCGGTTTATAGGTCTACATACAAATGTGGAAAGACAGAAATTCTAACAAAAACAGATTCTAGTCTTAAAAAATTCTGTCAATAATGTCTTATGATGGGGAGTATAAAGAGTTAATAGATTTTTGAATGCTGAACATTTCTAAAGCTCCTACTAGAGATATGTTTATTTTTTATATTAGAAGATTAATCATTGCTGCCTGACACCTGGCTTTCTGCCTGCCTGTGTAAGCTTCTAGAGGTTTTCTTGGGACTGCCAGCAGAAACTCGTTACCTAAGTCTATCTGCCAGGAGAAACTCACTGCTTGAGTTTACTAATGCCGTCCCCAGACATAACAACCATGAAATTAGGTTATAATGAGCAGAGGAGGAAGAGACATGGCTCTTGTCCAAGCTGGTTGTGGGGAAGATAGTTAGTGAATTCTGACTCTGTGGCTCCTTACAGTTTGTCTGGATTACACTTGAAGCAACAAAGATGATGATAATGATGATGATGATGGTGATGATGATGATCATAATATTTAGCCATTTTTCCCTAAGAAGCAGGGAGATATCAATGCATAGTTCTATGTAGCCACGAAAAAAAGGAGGATCTCAGACCTCTCATTTTCCTCCTGGTGAATGCTGAGAGGTGCAGATTAACATCAGCACCGACTGAGGTTGAATCCTTTCACAGACACTGTGTTGTCTGCAAGAGGGTGGAGGCTATTCCATTTTATATTCAATTATCACCACTAATAAACACATCTCCTGAACCATCACCACCCACTTATTCTAAATGATTCTTTCAGTTTTCACTTCAATTCTTTGAATGATCGTGTTCTATCTTGCACCACTGAGGTGTAGACAGGTGTGAGAGTTTTACTGTCCTCACTTTAATTATCAGTGTTAATGAGTGAAATAGCCTAAACCACCACCACCCTCTCACTTTGAATGATTCTACAGTTTTAGCCTAATTTTATCTTTTCAGCCATCATGCCCTAGCTTGCACTTACCTATTAGTATCTTTTTCTTCTTCATAACAATTGTCTTCTAGTACTTAATTTTCCCTTAAAGGCCCAGTTCTGTACCTTTGTTGCAATCTCATGAGCCATTTGAGATGAATGAGAATTCACTTATTTGAAATCTGTACTTTTGTAGGTCTTAGGCTCCTGTTGAACTTCCTGCGTCTAGCTTTGGATATTACTTCTTTATCTAACTGGTCTAGTTGTCTGGAACAATTTGAAACACCAAAACTGAATTTTGCATTCTTAATGGAAGATTTTCTTCTTCTCAGTTTTTAGAATATCAGTATTAACATGAGGCCATTGCTAAAGTCTTGCTTTTTCTTCTAATTATTTTATTTGTATGTTGGACTATAAACAAGGGTTTGTGACAAATTGGAATAGAAATGAAAGATAAAGTTACTGACATGTTTGAGATCTTTGTGTTTTATCCATTTAAAGCACTATGTGTAAAACTATTTAATTTGTTTACCAATATCCAAGATTTGTCTATGGTAATTAATTAGTTTATGAAATCTGTTTTGCCCCAAGTGGTAAATAATTCCCTACGAACTGTCTGGAAACAAAACCTGGAAAAAAATGTATCTCTTTCTACAAGTCTTGTTTTCTTTGAGTAAGATTAACCCTATGATGTCCCTGGGATTACGCAAAACAGCATTTGAAAGATTTAAGCATAAATACATGCAATTCAAAGCATTTCATATCTACGTATTTTGATGCATAGTAGCATGCTGTTGTTTGTTTTAGAAAAGACTGCATTTAAAATCTTCATGTATCATATTCAGTCATAATATTACATTCCATAATTTTCAGAGCTAGGATGGAACTTGAAGACTGAACATTCAACCGTTTCATTAAATGTTAAGATTTCTACAACACACCTTTTCTTATTGTTGATCTTGATTCTGGCTTACCTATTTACGTGAGTAACTCGTTCAACATGTCAGCAGTCCCACTAATTTCAAGGTATGTCCTTAAAAGAGAAGACATAATCCTCTGTCTTAAAAATACATCTCTAACTGTTAGTGCAAATATCTAAAAAAGCTCCATGTGAAACAGATTTCTCTACCTCTCAGAAAAGTAGACGCACATAAACACTGTTTGCATATGTGTGTCCAATATATAAAGAACACTCTCGTGAATACATTCCTCATATTAATACATATCTGTATAGAGATGTCTTAATGAGTAATTTTTACTACAAAAGCTTAGAAATACTAAAGACTGCCTCCTTAATTCAAACAAGTAACAATTACCTCATCAATAAAGTACTGGAGTCCTCTAGTAAGAAGGACTCCAGTTTAAAGAGGGTTTTGAATTCAGTTGTCCAGGTCATAACTGACACAATCTGTCCAGGATATATTACCTGGAGATGGACTGAATCTTTGACCAAGTTATTTTATAATTAAAAACACCACAGATTATAGTCAAGTATTTTGTAAATCCATGCTGTTTTGCTGAATCCTTTCTATTAAGTAAAAAAACCCATGACTACTAAAATTATACTTTCAGAGCAGATTTCTTCTCACTATTTTAAAAATGCAAGATTTTGATATTTCCATTTAAGAAAACATTTAATCCTGAAATTGTGAATAAAATCCAATATATTTCAAAACAAAGTAAAAGAGTCTTGCAATAAAATAGAATTATTTATTTAAGCCAAAACCCACTTTTCGGTCCTGCCTGTGAATCAAACATTCCATTATCTATATTACACTCAAATAATCTTCACATATCTCAACCGTTGTTATGTCTTTGTTGATCTTCAAATTTTAAGTTCTAAAGCTTTCACAGCATCATGTTAGGATGTAGATAATGAATTAATCATAGGCAAGCACTCTGTATGGGTGTGTGGCTTGTTGTGACAGGTGTCCGAACACCCAGACAATTTCTTCTGTTTTTGTAAAGTGGCATCTAAAGGGATCATGAGCTGACTCCCTGTGACCTGTTGCCCCTTCATGTCCATGAACATGTTCATCTCCCAAGCAGCCCACGGGCCACTGTGTGCTTGTGGGTGCCTGTTGAATGTGCTGAGGTCCATATGGCCCTGGTTGTGCCAGAGGCTGCGCTCACAGGCAGACACTGTCCATGATGGTAAACATGTCAGTTGAAGAGAATGTCTTCTGTAGAGATCTCCTCAGCATATATTGGTACTTGCATCTTTCCCCTTGTTTTTCTGAAGTTAGTCCACCGATTTTAGGTCTCACATTAATGGATCAGTAGAAAGGAGTGCTCAGAAAAGTAACTTAAAAGATCCAAAGATGGATATTAAGAGACTGCTCAATTTATATGACTCTTCAGCTGTTTACCAGCTGCTTCTTTTTTGTCTTCACCATCATTATTAATACTATGAACTGTATATATATATATATATATATATATATATGTATCAAAACATTCTAAAGAAAGAAATAATATTTCCTTCAGTCATTAGTCTGAGTCTCATTTGTGCTAATATATGTAATATCTCTGGGTTCAAAAACTCTTTTGAAAGTCAGTTTCCTCATTCGTAAGGTGGGTGTAATTTTCCTTGACTTCTTGAAGGTTGATTATTTACTGTTTGCATATTACATTAAAGAGTCAAACATTAACATGGATATTAATAGTGTTATTATTGCATAAAAATAAGTATACATAAAGAATCACATAGTGTAACCTAACGTTATAACAGGTTCACAGGAAGTCTATCACTGCAGGTTGCTTGGTGTCTTCAATTAGGTAATCACAATGAGATTAGACAAGGTTAAAATTATCATAAAGGGAAAAAAATGAGCTAGTCTACTGTTGTAAGCTGTTCCTTGATATTATATCCTATATCCTGAAAAATACCATAGTTCTAGTCAAAGTTTCCACGGCAGTGAATCCAGTAAAAAGTACAGTTTTGTGAAAAGTTGAAAATGTAGCTTTTTGCTAATGGTAATTTGTGAAATTTATTTTAAATGAGAAAGTAATGTCTCTCCTTACAAGGTTATCACACCTGCAGCTTTTCATCAGAGTCATCCTGCCCAGTTTGTTTTTTCCCCATACCTCATGATGTTTATCTTTTCATTTCCTTAGTGCTTTTTCTCTAAATAGCTGTATTTGCTCACCTTAGTCCTTCCAAACTGGATTAAGAACTCTATGATGAAAGTTACATAAGAGGATTGTTTTTGTGTATATGAAGCATTTCCTATGTAGAATGTTTTCTGGGGTCTGTTATTGGATTCATGTGAAAATGCAGTTGCAGCAATCACAGAATCACAGAATGGTTGGGGTTGGAAGAGACCCCTGAAGATCATCTAGTCTAACCCACCTGCTGAATATTTAACCACATGTCCAATATTTTCCTGAAATCTGGATAAACCTACAGACATTTTTTTTTTAATTAGATGATCCTTTATTTCCTATGTACCTAGTCTCCTTTGGGGGCCAAAATAGCATCTTTTCTTTTCAGGAAATTTTTTATTATTTTTTTTTATAAGTCTGCATTTTATAGTTCTACCTATTTGTAACTCAGGGTTAGATCATATAATTAACTTAAATTCTAAAAAAATATGTGTAAGAGAATGACCCTCCTCTATAGGCTGTTTGACAGAATTTGGTGCATAGTCTAATGCACAGATATTTTGTCTGTGTCTCAAAAAGGAAAAAAGTAACCAGCCAGTTCAAGGGACTATAACTATAAACTCTTTTTTTTTGTGTGTGTGTGGGCTGGGAAAGTAATAGGAGGGCTCTTGCTGTGTATTCACCCTTTTACGAGAATCCATGTCAATCTTGTCCTTTGAAAACAAGTACATGACTCTGCAAAACACTGGTCAGACTCTCTCCCATTAGGAGATTTATAAGGTCAAAAAAACCCCAAAGAAT
Organism: Patagioenas fasciata; assembly: GCF_037038585.1. NCBI lineage: Eukaryota > Metazoa > Chordata > Aves > Columbiformes > Columbidae > Patagioenas > Patagioenas fasciata. The sequence continues at coordinate 17,261,808 of NC_092521.1, forward strand.
CCTTTGGTTTTCTTCTTTCTCTCTGTAAAATCTAATCTCCTATCTAATCTCAGTCTGGACAAATTGTTACTTTATGGTGCAATATTTGCAATATTTGTATAGCAAATATCTTTCAATGTCCTAATTCTGAACTTCAACGATTTGTGACAAACCCAGTAACAGACTCAGAAATTTCACAGATAGCAGTAGGATTAGTTCAAACTGCTGAAGGATGATGAGATTACATGAGAAAAGTTGTGGGAAAAATGCGTCAGGAAAGAAGTTCAGTCAAAATGCATTACTAAATACATAAGACTAGATGAAGGTTGACACTAGAAGTTTCCTCCTGTCATTTTATCTTCAGAGGATGAAATGGAAGTCTCCAGCATGGATCAGAGTCAAGCTGCAGAGTTACACGTACTGGCATTTTATAATGGCTTCTTAACTCTCTGTCATGTTCACCTCCCTCCCTTTAGTTTTAAGGGATTTTTACCAGCCTTTATGATGGTGTTAGCCAGGATATTCTACTGAAAGCAAATGTTTCATATTAGAAATCTGAACCCCATCATTCTGAAGACAGAGCTATACTCCTGCTGCAGGTGTTCTCAGTTTTACATCCTTTTAAGTTTTTTCTCGTGTCCCAGCTGCTGTTCTGAAAATGGCGCACTGCAAATATGAGATTGCTTTTGGTGCCTGTTTGAATACCCTTTCACCTTTGAACTGCCGGACTGTGATTGTACAAGGCATAAGAAGATGTATAGATTCATGGGACTGTCAGACAGTCCTGTTTTACTGTGGTCCAAAATGGCTTTTGCGATTAATCTTTGTTATTCATCTATTTAATCGTCTCAGCATTAAATGCTGAAAATTACTTCTTTTCAATATCAGCTTTGCTATCATTATTACAACTATCTTTTCCTCATCCTGAGTAATTTTGTCTTCTGAATGACCATTTCTTCCTGATATGCCTGGAAATGAATGACGTATGAGCGTCGGATGCTAAAATGTAACAAGAAATGATGCACACCTGGTTGCAAAGGTAATAAATCCAGATCATCTGGACAGATGAGAACCAGATGTTAAAGTTCCTGTGGGATTTTTTTGTTGTCAACCAAGGAATATTACAGTCTACTGACTGAATGTAAAATGTCCATATTATTTTTGGCTAGTTCACTTAGTATGTGATGTTTATCTGAATTGATGTTTTCAAACAGACCGTTCACGTTGTCGATAATTCAGATGCCAGTGAGCTGTCTTGGTGTGCCAGACTGCATATGCTAACATTTAATGCCAGACTGAACTTGCTGTGCTATTCAGCAGGATGAATCACCGTGAGGGAGAATGGCTCCCCATGTGCATTGTGCCATATGTTTCATGGTATATTTCATAAAGAATCTAAAGTGTTTGACCCACATCTTGCAGCATAAGTTCTACCATCTTCCTTGGCTTAGGTTCTAGGAACTCCTTTGATGGTTAATGTGTTATCTCAGTGTAAATAAATTATATAACACCAACTATAGCAAATCCCAGTGATGTTTCCACTGAAAATTTTGAATTCACCTAGCTGGAAGAATGTGAGGTATGCATTCACAAAACCAAGATAAAGGAAGGGTAACAGAAACTATAAGATAATATGTGCAAAGGTCCATTCAGATATGTTGAACTCCCAACTGGGAGTTCAACTGGAGCATTTTAGGGTTCAACATAGCTCCAAAAACCTTCTTCAGCATTCCTGTTAAAAAAAGAATACAATAAAATCTTTCATTAGCTCTCTTAATAGCAAAATGTAGCCTGTCTGGTTTGATCTTTTTGTCTTGAGTGCTTAAACATTCGTGTTGCCATGTGGGCACACTGATGTCACTGTCATCTCTACCTCCATCCAAAGTAAATAATTTTCTAAAATTTTCTCTGCATAACAAACTGCTGTTTCCTGTAGTAAACAGAAGGTAATTGACAATTATTTATATCTGATAAAGCACTGTGAATTGTTAACTTTGAAATGAAATATTATGACAGACTGGTGTAACACAACTGTTTCTCCCTCCTCTTGATCATGAATTGGACAAGAATTGGAACAGTTGGAGAGCAGCCCATATCTAGCCACCATTTTCTTGTTGTAAAATAGCTGTATGTTGTATTTTTTTTCTTTTTAAAAAATTACTGTTATTAGCACATGATTACAAAATACATTTAAATAGCATTAAGGTTGTAACACAAAACAAAAAAAAATGGAGATTATTACCTAAAATTATGCCCTGTTTAAAATTATTTGCCTGTCCCTTTTTGCAGCATTTTTGGTCTTATATTATGTCCTGCCATTTGTTGCCTTTCAAGCAGGTATCCAGCAGTGATAGACACCCATCTCTTCTCTATTATGCAATATTTTTAAACCCTTTCCTCTTCATTTAATTTTTAGTGCATTACTGGAATTACTATATCACTTAAACTTTCAGCTTCTAAATGTAGTCGCAAATAGAGGTATGGTTTTGTGTGTCTGAAATTATAAATGTCCCAGTGCCTTCCCAACTGTTCATATCAAGCTGTAGATGGTCTCTGCTTTGTTCAATTCTCAGTTCTGTCTGGGTAAGCTACTCATTATTTTCAGAAATTATTTGTCCTTCTGTACTATTTTCTTCCTCCTCTGCCTTCAGTGACACAGAGGCTGTCCCTCTCTCTGTTTGCAAGGAATATCCAGAAATAAGATGGTAAGCCTGATTCCTTCCAGTGTTTATTTTGAGAATAATGAAATGGCATGGACTATAATTCTTACTGCATATCATATACTATAGAACTTGCTGTTATGTTGTGTAGTTGGCTTCACCTACAAAAATACATAAATAAATAAAAACTGTCCAATGATTCAGTCCAGGCTTCATCGATTGGGACAACTGATTCCCATGATTCGTAGCTCCCTAGCCCATCCATTATTTAAATGTCAGTATAAACACATCGAAATTCTTTCAGAGTTCTGCATCTCCCCACAAGAATGAGCCTAACAAACACTGCTGGTGGAGTGTCCTGATTGACAGGTCTTCCCCCAGAGATAGCAGAATTATATTCAAGTTCTTTCCAGTGAAAGAGCTAGAGGAAGTATGTTTGAAATTATCACTGCATTTCACCTTCTAGTATTTTCTCATATGAAGATGATTTCTGAAAAAAACTTGTTTTCTCAGAGGACCGGATGCTTTCAGAGAGATGGCTAGAAGCAAATAAATAAACAAGTGTGTTTGTGAAGGGTATTCATCTTTCACTGCAGACAAACCTAAAACCTAGAGTCCTTGTAAGTGTCGCTCTAGTCCTAAGGGCTTACTTGTTAGCGAGCATAATGTTTGTGCTAGGCTTAAGTGCCAGCATAATTTTTTTTCTAGAAGAAATCTTCAGAACATGGCATTTACACCCAAGAAGTCTTGCCCAAGAAGTCATACTTGTTTACTCAGTGCCTAGCTGGAATCCCAGGCAATATTTACTTTAGCTAAATTTAATGCTCTGAAGCTGTAAATGCAATCTCAGTTAATATTATGTTCTCTCCTAAAATTGCAGTGTTGATAGAAAAACATTGTACTGTACAAGCCATTAGCACATTCTGCCTGTGGGGTGGGGTACAAATAACAGAGGTAAGCAAATTATCTCTCAATTCTTTGCATTTAGGAGATACTGCTGGTATTTAGATCTATCTCTCCAAGTATAAGCCTGCAGTGGCAGTTTTCAAAGTTCCACGTATCTAAAATCCAAGAGCTTGTTTAGTACACTGGTGCAATTAGATGCCCAAATCTAATCAAGATTTTTGCAGTGCTGTAAAATTAAAGAGTTTTACAATAATCCTTCAAAAGCTGCCCTGTTTTTGCTAAGCTTCTCTTCCGAACATGTTTATACTGCTACGCTGTATCTTTTGTTTGACCTAGGAGTTTCTGTGGCTGGATATCATCTACAACTGTCACATCAACCGTTTTACTTCTACTACCTATCATTCATTTTACGGCTATTATATTTGCAAATAGTCTCTGTTCCTACAATGTTCTTATTGCCCCTTAACTACCCTGCTTCTCCTTCTGTCTTCACTCTTTTCCATAAAGATGTGGGTTGATCTGCTTCACTTTTTCATATTTCTGATTCTTTTCTTCATCTCTCCCTCTTCTCTAGACATACAAAGCCACCAGAGGGGAATGTGTTGTGTGAGCTTCTAAGTGTTCCTTATCTATAGTCTAGCACTCAGGTAGTGATACATTTCCTCGCTATCATGACCAAAGTTCCCTTGGACATATACTTGTAATTTCTGATTACTCTTACTGTTTCTTTATATTGTCTTCATCAAGACAGATCAGATGAAATTGGGCCATTTAATAGATTCTTATGCAGCACTTCGTTCAGGTAGACCCACCCATCTGTCTTAGCTCTACTCTTACATTCACCTTCTGTGAATGCACAAAACCTCTGTTTCTGGCCCTGCAAATCTTTTGTGAGATTGGATGCATAGGTATAGAGACAAGTTCTGTGAATATGAATAGCACTAATGCAACTGCAGAAGGGAAGAAGAGGAAAGAGGAACACAGAATCTACTCTGTTCCTTGTACATCTGCACTCTACACATTTCTTTGTCAAATTAAGGCTGTAGCTTCCATGTTTTTTTCTTTTATTTTCATTCTATTTTTCTTTACTATCTCCCTTTTAATCTTCTCCTTCAGTTTTTGTAGTGGTTATGCTGACTCATCAGCAGTCTTCCCTGGCTGTTTCTTTAGGCCTCATTCAAATAGATAATCATTTTCAGTTCTTTCATTCTTGAGTGGGAGAATTGATTTACCAGGTTTTAACCCATTCTGCCATCACTATTGCACCATGTGACGCTTATTCCTGTATCATGTTTATGGTTGTGATTTCTCCTCGACACATTTTTGTGATTTTTTCCACTCATCTGTATGTATGATGTTCATTTTTTTTCAGTCTTTCCTGACTTCTCTAAACTCATCTAGGTCGAGGTTTTGCCTCGCCTCTTCAGATAAGCACCTACTACTTTTTAGACAGGACACTACTGGAAAGGTGCATTTTTAGATTCTGTCTCTGCTGTCTTCTCTGGTTTTGAATATTCCTAGCAATTCTCCATTTGTCACCCGATCATATTCAAGTTCTGTAACTTGACGCTTCATAAGTTTGCCCTTCCTCCATGTCCATTTTTTCTTTTTCACATTATCCCCTCTCTTTTTTTTTAGTGCTCTGCATGTCTACAGCTACTACCATAATGGTCTTTGCTTCTTGCAGGTTTCTATCATAGTCATGATTCCTCTATGACCCACACACATGATTTGGAATGACTGGACTGGGCATCAATTTCTAATCAATGGTGCCAACTAACTTTCATTTCCCTTGTCATCATCCCCATCTTTTATCTTCTCTGAAACTAGACTGGGCACTCTTTAGGGTAGGAGATTGATGGACCTATTTGAGCATCTAATAGAAAAAGGCCTCGGTGCTCAGTGAAGCTTCTCTTTGCAATAGCAGAGCATCAGTACAAATAAATAATAGTTTTCATTATCTCAGTGGTGCTAATTGCTCTGAATTGTACAAGACAGGCTCAGTTTTGTTTTTCAACTGGCCTTTTTTTTTTTGCAGACAGGGAAAATAAACAAGAAAAGAATATTTCTACAACTCAAGAAAAAAACCCAAATGATTTTGCATTTGTTAGCTGGTATTTGTTCTTTCATTAACTAAATGAAACAATGTGCTATATATTAGAGGAAAGGGCCTTATCTGGATTTATGTACTCAGAAGCTTATTAATTATAACAGTCGGAGATGAATTGCCATTTAAATAACGGCTTATTCATTAACATATACACTGAGGTACATAGTCATGCTGTGAAAGAACTCAAACAATTATCATGCTCACCAATATCTCATAATGAGCTGGTACTCAATACCCTATTGTTCTTGCTGTACTCTCTGAAAATGTTTAAGGATGAGAGAGGTGTAAGATCTCATAGAACATTTTACCAGAAATGTAGCTCCAAAGGATGTGATTAAGGAGTGTATCCTTGTCCATTTCAAGGAAAAATATTAATGGGTGTTGTTTATAGTTCTGAAACAGCCGCACAGGCCAATCAGGCCCATAAGGCCACATCTGAAAGGTACTTCACTAAGTATTAAAGGCAATGAACAGCAGAATAGATTTATGAGTTTGACGCTTTTGGTAAAAAATAATTTTCTTTTAATCAGAAGTGGAATAAAGGGATACTTTGTTTTACTTTAGTATTTAATTAATTGTAGAAATCACCTTCTCCTTATTTGTTTCCAGTCTATGCAGACCTGACATTTCCAGAGTTCCTGGGAGTTTGCAGATTTGCAGTGTTAGTCTGTAAGTTAGACCAGCCTGTGAGAGATCCTGCTGGTTGCAGGTACCAAGCAGTGTCTGTAGTAGACTGCTCTTCCTTCTTTCCCTACTGTTGTGTAACAAAATCTTCACTGCTTAGATGGGTAACTCGCTTCAGTGATATGACAACTCAAAGTCTGTGATTTCCCATGAAGCTACACATCGATTAGCTAAGCCCAGAAATATGAAAAATTAATTCCAGGGTTTTTATTCCCATGGTAAGTGCCAACACACCTATATAAGCATGTACTTGTCCACCACCACAGCGCAGTATCAGTAACTTGGATGAGAAAACATCCATTTAACTTGGAGGATCTCTGAGTAAACATAAGGTATGTCAGACCACAGCCTTGGACTTCAGGCATTGACTCTTCTGGTGGATAAAGTTGGCCACGGTGAAGTTATGGATTACAACTGGAAAGAATGAGAAGATGCTAGTCACCCTAGCCTGGAAGGACTTCAAATTCACATACTTTGTTTCAAACTGAAACAGGAGGTTCCAGCCTTCTTCCAGAAATTGCCTGCTTGAGATATATTGTTAGACATCTTTCTAGTTCTAGTTAGCGTATCTGATGTGTACTTCTTATCAGTTCTTTCCTTCAGCATCCATAATATAGTAATGATCCCCCTGTCCTTGAAAATACTAAAGTAATTTTGTTTCATGGTTTTCACTGAGCACTGGAAGCTGCTACTCCTGCAAAAGGTTTTCATATTGCATTTTTGATATGTATTAATAACATGGGCCTCAAGTACCTTAATCTGACAACAGTGCTGAATACCCAGTGATGTGGCTTTTTTGAATCTGGTCTCTCTGTCTTAATTTGGTTAGAGATGCAAAACTCTCCTTCAAGAAAATTATGCCTCACTGGGGAGTATATCTTCCCGTCCCCCAGTATTCATGTACCTATAACAAATATGCTAGAAAGAAGTTATTCGCAGGTAAATTCTTCAGTTATTTTACAGATATGAATCCATATATGTGCATAGACACACACAAAATGCACATACATTCAAAAGCACCTTCTCAGAGAGTGATAGAGATTTGAAGGGATTTTTTAGAAGGAGGGAAACTCAGGAAGAGCAATGTGCACCGCCCCTTTGTGAGCCAGAGGTTACCATGCTGAGGAGCGGGGCTGGAGCACACGGCTCTGGATGCTGCTGAAGGGTGAATTATTTGGCTAGTGGAGTTTTCATATGTGAACACTCAAAGTAGAAATGTCATCTAAGACTCATTGAGAAGGAGTAGTTACATGTAAACAGGGTTTGTTACAGTTTAAAAAAGGACTATTTGTACTCATAAAAACTAGATAAAGCATAATATGACAACCTTTTTAGCAAGGGCAAAAATGCTAGCATTTTAGAGGCAATGTATTTTTGATGTACATTGCTATATTGCTATTAAAGCTCATGCAGCTATAAGTAATATACTACCTACCATGTTCTCATTTTGCTTTTAGTACCTTTGCACAAATACATTTAAAATAAAGAAACAAAACTCTCAGTGCCTATCAAAATTTAATTAAAAATACAGAGCAGATTTTACTTTTAGGAATATACCTGCCCTCCATCTCTGTGTATACACACATTTCTGTACTTTGAAATGCACCCACCACCCACAACAAGCCTCTAATTCTTTTCCCTCTTGCAGTATAAAAAACCCAGCCTGATTTTCTCCAAGTTTTGTTATTAAAAAAATGGCTTCAGAGCAGTGAATGCCAATTTTCATCTCTCGGCAAATATTTATAACCAAGATGTAAACCCCTGAAAACAGGGGTTTATAATTTAAGTGCTGACACAACCTTAACTAGAGCAATTGGAAAGCTGTTGCCACGATAACTGCCATTCTCTGGAAAGTATTTATGGCGAGGCTTCAACCTTTCTTAAAGCAGAAATTCAGGCCTTTGGCTACCATTGACTGTGGGTAATGGCAGTGAGATCTGGATTCCTGGGGATGAAGCCATCAGTACTCAGAAACTGAAGCCATTTTTACGTGTCTGCTAAACCTGTTCGTGACCTTGGGATGTGTTTGATCCTGCAACCCTGAAGCCAATGGAAGCTTTTTCCAGTGGTTTGAACAAGAGCAGGTCTGAGTCCCTTGTGTCCATCAATATCACATTCTTTTGTTCCTATCAGGACCTTCCAATAAAACCTGTTTATATATCTGTCTTTCCTAATTGAAACCAGAATATATTTCTTTGCCTCCCACTTAAACAATGCTGGAATTAATATCTTTTTACACCATAAAAAGTATAACGTTACAACTCTGTAAATATACTGAAGGAAAGGCTGGATATGAGATTAAATTGTGACCTCTATTCATAAAGACATACTTGTTTTAGAAATTTATTTTGTGCTTTCTTGCTCTTTCTTTCTGTCTCTCTCCTCCTCTCGTCTTTTTATTTCTTCCCATAAACCAAACAAAAATTATAGTAAAGCTTACTTTTTAAACATATCGAACAAGGAGTATGGAAATTCATATAAAAATATCGCATAACTGTAATGTGTAAAAAACAAATACAGTTACATTTAAGTGTGCGGTCTCATTCAATTAGAACTTTTTTTTCTCAAGGTAACATGGAATTGCCTCAAATCTGCAAATAATAAATGTAACATGAAAAAAAAAATCACACAAATGTTTGCAATATGCTATCCTATTGATGAATCTTAGTTGTTCCCAAATACTCTGATTTCAAGTCTCCAGCACTAAGATGGCTCCATGCCATTGTCATGTCTAAAACCAGAGCTAAAGTTAGTGGCTGCAGATGCTGAAACATTTTCCAAGCTCAGAGGGACAAACTTCTGCAGGATATTTCTGATACCTCCTTCTGGACTTTTCAAGGGCAGAGCTGAACAGCTTTTTTTTTTTTCTCCCATATTATCAAATCTCGCCTTAGTGGTAGCCAGTATCAATTAAAGCAACTTCTAGTTTTTCATTTCTCATGCAGAGATTAGATCATTGTGTTTCAGCTTGAAGACTTGTGTCATCAAAAACTCATTCCTGTTACCTGTTTCCAGTTCGAGTCACTTTGAGGAGGACAACAGGGAAGTTGAGGAGGAGAACAGCAGATTTCAGGTTTTTGGAACATAATGCTACAAGGAAATATCACATTGCCACTTCAATTTGGCAAGCAGTCCCTGGTAAATATGTTACTGACTTCTTAGTGGCCTGGGTAATATAGGAAAAGGTAGAAGAGCAAAACATGTCAAATTAGTTTCAAATTGTAAAATGGGACAAAAAATGTATTTCATTCACAGATAATATAGCAAATATTGTATGAGAGGAACAGTTCCTTCATGTAAAAGATTCTAAGGCTTTGTGAGCCTCATGGGAGTTTATCTACAAAACTCTGAAAGCTTGCACACATTTTAGAGCATCACTGCAGCTCTCATTTTGAAGTTTGGGTTATAACTGTCATTTGTAATAGCACTTTCCAGCTTGTAGCACCACTGTAGGGTAAGACAAACACGATGAAATTGCCTCTAAGGATCTACCTGTTCAGTGGATTAACAGAACTGCTCTCTTTAGGAACACTGCTTTGAAATTTCATTCCAGCATGAAATTCACTCTTAACCAGGCATTCCTGTCTTTTTATGGAGCCTACAATTTTATTTTTTATTTTTGTTTTTTATTTTTAGTTCTCTCAGAAATAGATTTGATCATTTAGGTTGGGATATTTTATTTTCCCAGAGCTGTAAGGAGGATAAAAATTAGCATGACTTTGTTGCTGCTTTGTAGGTGAGGTTCATAAAGACTTTCCAAGAATGATATTTATATACTCAAACAGCATTTAGAGTATGTAGAAGTGACTACTTGTATCTTCTTCCAAAAGGTATCTAAGCCAGCTGTTAAGAAATGTTGAAGATGTTTGAAGCCCTGTGTTTCCCCAGGTTTGATACTTCTCTGCAGCTGTGAGTGAGCTGACTTTGTGTACCCATTTGCTGAGTTCAGGATTCAAGTTGTTTTTCCAAATATTGAACACAGGCTGATGCCTTATTGTCATAAGAATGCCTCATTCACCACCTATTGGGTAGTTTTATGCCATGCCAGCCTTACACCTACCCATTAGAACAAAGCTCTTGTGCAAGAAATGGTGCAAGGACTGGGGCCAGACTGAAAAAGCAAGCAAAAGAGGTCAATTGTGAGACAATGAGATGCGTCCATTGTGGGAACAGGAAAGTTCCTGTGTTTCAGTTTTTCTTCCAATATTGCTAATGATTTTATCCTAAGACCGCTACATGAAAAATACTATTCTAGGCAGACCCCCGGGAAAGAACTATTTTAGCTTCCCCTCCTCTGCAGCAAAGTGTTTTGCCTATTAGATTACAGAAATAGATGCATCTTTGCAATTTTCTTTGCAGGCCAAACAAATTCCATATTCCTGGCTGCACAAAAATGGCACTGCTTCAACAAAAGCCATGTGGCTAGGGCACTCTCCAAAGAGATGGGAACTGATGAGGGTATAGCTTTTCAATTTCCAGGACAAACCCTGTGAGCAAAATACAATGATTTCAGCAAGATTTGCTAGTACCCTGTCTGGCAAATGAGTGGATGGATTTGAATGCTATGTTGTTTTGCATGCTGAGTGTTCTCCACTAATTAATCAGGTTCAGAAAATCCTTGTTGGCTCCTGTTCTGATGGGCATTAGTACCAGGTGCCTTGTTTGAGTATCTCAGATGATTCACAGAGGAGGTGGGTGTCAAACTGCTCAACTCAGCTCTGATGGAGACAATTCTATTTTCACACCAGAGCAGAACTTCAGTTACTGAAGTAAGTTGTCTTGCAAGATGTATTTCTCTATTCCCTCTCAGATGTCTGATTACTTGAAAGAGAGTTGTGATAGTTTGTGGCTTGCTCTTGTGACCAAAGGCAAGTAAATTTTGACTAAGTAGTACTTTGGGAATCTGAAATCTTTTGAGCTCTCTGTTTTTATTAAAAAGATCTCATATGAGGTTAGGAATTATTAGAGAGGGATTTGATATATGCTACAACTCATGGGTCCTGAGTTACTCTGCAGATTATTCAGTGAGAACACCACAATTTCCTCAGGGTCCATTTTATTTTACACATAACAAGGAGAAAGAATAATATACTTCCTCCTTTTCCCAATTTGTTTAATAGCTGCAATTTAAGCTACTGAAATCCTGATTAAGGAGTTCAGAAGATGGAGTTAAAAGAAGCCAAGGGATAGAGTCAAGGACTTCAAACACCTTAAAAAAACCCTTATTTTATGAAAAGAATTAAGACTTTGAATATCCCCAAGGATAATCTATGAGATTTTATCAGGATTCATTACTTTCTAAGTTCATCTTTGAACCCTAATAATCTGTGAGAGTTCTCTAGTCTTTTGAACACAGAGGTTAGAATAAACAACCAAGCATGAAACTCACTAGTATTTTGTATGAAACTTGTACACAGAAAGAAATAGAAGCATTTTTCCTTGGCCACATCTGGGCTCTGTAACGTGTGCTATTTTATATGCCTGATCCTTTACAGTGAAGTCTGCAATCCATTCTTCTGTTTTTATGAAGAAACTATGCATAGAATGTTTGCATTTTAAAATCAGCTTATATCCAGACCATGGGGAGGGAGAAAACTGCTTGAAATCAGCCTGTGAAAGATGTGATCACGGCTGAGTTCTGCTTTCATGAAACATTCCCTGCAGAGATCATTCTTTGCATCCTAAGCTGTGTGTGTGTGGGAGAGAAATGCCTGCTGGTTACTGTGGTCTGAAAAGAAAGACAGCAGCACACTGCATCTCTCTCACTGTCGTGTGACATACCACACACTGCAGTGCACACATTGCTTTTCTTACTCACCCAGCTTTAACTTCTCACCATTTTTTCTCTTTGTTTGTTAAACAATTTATTCAGCATCCCTACTCATCCAGAAATGATTGCTGGAAGGGACATGGAGCTGAGTGGAAGGAAGCTTGCTGTTGCATGTACTGAAACTACCTTATTTTAGGAAAGATCTCTTAAGTCTGTATTAATATTATTTTCAGTTTAAGGGGAGAGTCTGTATACTGTTCTATAATCATGTATCTATGTTATGTGTTTTCTCACAAGCTCCTATTAAGATCTATATCTTAACAAGGACTGCTCCTTTTATTCAGCTAAAGATACTGGGACTGTTGTGCTCCAAAAACTCTGGATGTTTCTCCTGCTAGTAATGAAGTAGAAAAAAATCCACCTTTCTGTTTCTTGGGACAGTAGAAAATGAAATAAGTAAATGAAAATATGCTATCTGAAGAACTAGGAAAACTGGAAACTGTATTTTATTCAGCACAGCTCCTCCAGAACATTTATGTTTTTCAGTAATAGAGAGTCAGTCAACAGTTGCCACTTCTGCCTTTTATCCTTGGGTTTGATTCAGTAGAGTTCAATGCTATCTCTTTGCTAGGTTTGCACACAGTGTACTATTTTGCTATTCACCCTTTTATGTCTAGGCTTACTGAAGCTGTGCACAAGGCTCTGGCAAATGCTCGACCCCTTTTAAGCTTCCTTTTGCCTACCTTTCTACCAAAATAGCTCCCTACATTCAGACAAGCAAGTAAATCCACTTATTTTTTATTTTCTTACTCCTCAGAGTACCGAAATAAAATAGCTTCTCAGAGAAAGTGCACTGAACACGTGGAGTGTATGGGGCAAACATATTATTTGTCCTCTTTCAATGCTATCTGTTCTTTTACTTTGGCACCTCCACCCTGAGCTGTTCAGGATCCATAATGAACCCTCTCACTGTGTGGGCCTCTGTGGTTTATTTGATTTGGAGCAGTCTAGGCTGAATGCTGGCAAGAAATTAAAATATGAATGTAGGTAAAATAACACTAAATTTTTGTCTGTTGTTAGAGAATCTCCCAGGTCACTAAAAAATATTGTGAACACCCGGTCCAGGATTAAATTTTTGCTTGAAATTCATTAAAAGAAAAAATGTCTTGGTATCAGCAAAAGAATATTTAAATATCATTAAGGTTTTGACAGAAATCTGCAAAAGCATGGAAATGCCCAATTAAGGCAGAAATGCACCATATGGACTTGGATGTGATAAGTAGTAAGCAAGCTGCTATAGTGACACCCTGCTGTGGTTAGGTGTGGAACACATATGTCCCTCTTAGGCTTTATCTACAGATGTTCTTACTTTGTAGCTCTGTTTGTTCTACCACATATGAAAGGATTGAAATAGAGAGGGTGGGTGAGATTTTTTTGCTTTTGCTTCCTTGGTGCCTTTTATTTTCACATTTGAATTTATAAACATTATTGAACATACTTGTATGGAATCACACTGGGCTAGAAGCTGTTCCCTGCTTGCACACTTGTTCACAGAGTTCAATTAACTCCATAGAAAAAACTGCTCTGCTCTAAGTTGTAAGGAAATCTATGGAAAAAAAATGAAGCTTCTAAATTTTTTCATCCTCATCCTAAAATTCAATTTGGAATATAAAATCAGCTAAACATCATTTATTTGGCTTCATGCCAAGATAATCCATTCAAATTCCGTGGTTTAAAGGAAAGATGGCAGAACCACTTCGGGTCTCTTCTGGTTATCAGTTCCATCACTCAATTTCCAGCAACAATTTGTGAAAGAATAACCCATTTGTGAGCAGAGTGTTCTAGGAATGGCCTTGAGGATATGCAAAGCAATATCACAGTTGATACTCAAGATACTTCTGGCCGTATTTCTGCATACTTATCAGCTGGAACCTTAAGAATGTAAATTAGAATCCCAGAATCATAGAATCATTTTGGTTGGAAAAGACCCTCGAGATATTTGAGTCCAACCATTAACCTAACATTGGCATTAAACCATGTCCCTAAGAATATAATCTATGTGCCTTTTAAACACCTCCAGGGATGGTGATTCAGCCACTTCCCCGGGCAGCCTATTCCAATGCTTGACAACCCTTTCTGTGAAGTTTCTCGTAACATGCAATCTAAACCTCCCATGACACAACTTGAGGCCATTTCCTCTTGTCCTATCACTGGTTACTCAAAAGAGACCAACTCCCTCCATGCTACAACCTCCTTTCAGGTAGTTGCAGACAATGATAAGCCTCCTTTTCTCCAGACTGAACAGCCCCAGTTCCCTCAGCTGCTACTCATCAGACTTGTGCTCTAAATTGATCAATGTATTCTAAATGTACCAATCTTGTGGTCAGCATCTCCAAAGGTGTTTTTTTTTTGTTTGTTTGTGTTTATTCTTGTTTTGTTTTGTTTGTTTGTTTGGTTTTTTCACTCAATGGTTGGGAAATATTTAAATACTGAGAGACAGAAGTAATGAAATATCCTCCCACTGAATGTGCCTATTCCTGCCCACTCCGCCCCCTGGCCCCCGGTCCCATATCTGGAGTGGGCAATAGACTATTCGGTCAATTTGTCACTTCATCCTGAGGCTGATTTTGGTTTTTTCTAACTCTAGAAATGCCAAGAATAACTTTAGGTTTCTCCTAGATCATGAATTGCCTTTTAAACTCCAACGTTGTTTTGTTTCTTGGTTTTCTGCACTTCACACAACATTTCTAAGCTGCAAAGACATGTGACTGTCTTTAGCCAACTTTCATACAATTTTACAATGCCTCTTTATGAGTTAAATCCCACCAACATGATTTAAGTATCACAGTCATCAGCACTTAGTGAGATATGATATTAAATGTGTCTGGCAATTAAATAAACAAACAAACACGTAAATCCTGCCATCACAGGAGATTAATTGCCTCAACTTATTACTAATCTCTTCTTATTCAGCTCCCTCTTTTGGATGTCATCCTCAAAACAAACTCTATGTGATAACAACAAGTTGATGAAGTTCCAGGTTGATTGATCATTTTCTCACCTTAAAAATGGAAAAGCAAAAGATCTTAAGAGGATACTGGTGAAAAAGTAATAAATATTTTAAGGAATGCTTTCCTCTCACAAAATTTAATGTGAAGGAAGTAGAAAATATCATAGAAATAAGATATATCAAAACTTTGGAAGCCAGATGCATGCACAACTTCAGTTATTTGCCAATATTGGAATTTCTGCTCAAAAAGGAGAACACTATTAAAAGAGTAAAGACTACTATTTTATACACAACTACTAATGCATGTTTGAAGCAGGGAAGGCAAACACACTTATAGAAGATACAGGATCAAATAAAGGAAAAATCACAAGAATAAAAACTTGCCAGTTTTGCCTGATTCTGTGGGAATGTCATTCTAATGTTAGAGCTGCTGTCTTGGTTTCAAACAGCGATGGAAACAAAGGGCTCTATCAGGATGCATCAACTGAACACTGCCACAGGGCTGCCATATGCCCCTTTGCAACACCAGGAGAAATCAGGACTAGGTTGATAAGCACTTCCTTTGCACATCTTCTTTGTGTCTCTTGCTACCTTGTTTCTCCCTTTTTATGGGGAAGGCAACAAGTATATGGCAAGCCTAAGAAACAAAGAAATAACTGATTTGCATTTGCCCTTTTTCTTGTGAAGCCTAGCCTCTCCTACTTACTGAGAAGGAAAACAACTATGGGCATAACATGGCAAAGACTTCTAGGATTGTATATGTATAGCTGCTGGTGATGAGTAGATCTTTTTAATTTCTGTCAAATTTTAACACAAAAGGTGATCAGACAGAGTGATAATGGATACTCTATGAGTAGTTGGATGTGTAAGCACAAGCAGGTCAGGATGTCAATGTAAATTATGATTGAAGTATGAAAGAAACAATTTTAAGATTCTTATGAGGCTGTCTGTTATTGTGCTTAGAGAGGGGACTGAATAAAAGTAATCGTTTTGTGGTTAAATCATGGAAAGAACATATGAATTTAAAATTTTGGCTCTCATGAAGAAAATGGCAAGTCTCCCAGTAATTTCTGTAGTGTTAGGATTTCACTCCAGCTTCCTATTCCTGTGCTGCTAATATGCTGGATATATAACCTGGGACAAATCTAATGGCCTACATTGCTCTCTTCTATAATCATTAAAATGGGAAACTGTACTGTTTTTTTCCTATTTGTTCAAAGATATTGGAGACCCTTGGACAAGACGTCTTATGTATGCCCATGTGATGATATAAGTGGTGGGTCTATAGCTGGCTACTGATGAATATATTTTTTTTGTTTCCATTTGGCTTTACCAGTTTGGTGTATTTATGACATAAACACGCACAAACAACATGGCCATTGTTCACATCCTTATTATGAATCAATGCCTTTCTTCAGTGGAGAAGATTATCAGATTTCTTACAATATTTAAGCTGATTTTGAAAGTTGGACTTTGGGCAAGCTGCAGGGATGAGAAGAGGGATGTGTGGGGTGAGAAATTTAAGGAACACTGATCACTAACAGATCCAAAAGAAGGTGAAGATTCTCAGTCACCATTCTTCAGATTCCACCTCTTGACCTTCACCAGAGAAGTGGTCTTTGGCAGCCACAGTATTTCAGAACTGTTTTCAGTTCAAGTGATCTTCCACAGTGGTGGTCTGGTGCGGGTTATGTATGGGACATCCATTGACTCCATAGGATCCTTTTTGAGGCAGGCAGGATTTTCAGTTTTGTTTTGATCAACTAATCTGTCACCTTATCCTGCACTGCTATTCTTCTTCCCAAGTTTATCAATTGCTTTTTAGGCCTCTTCCTCATGTGAGGTCCTAGTTCTTTTCAAAGCTTAAGGTCTGTCCTCCCCCCAGTCCAGGATCAGATAGGCTGTTGACTTTCACAAGCACTGAATTCATCTAAAACATGTTTATTAAAAAGAAAAAATACACCAACCCTTCAGATTAGAACCAGAAAATATTGTGGGAAGATGGGGAGGAGGGGAAAAACCCTTGGTGGTTTAAAACTAATTTTGTGAACACTAGAAATATAAAGGAAAGTCTTAAGCATGAGAGAATTTTCTATATGCTGCATATTGCAATCACAGGAGAACTATAACTCGGGCCCTCTCAATCAATTCCAATTTTTTATAGTCACCTATTGTAAAGTATTTTGCACCCTGATTACATAGCAGCTGCTGAGACCTGTACTTCCTGAAACAGAAAAGCTGATCCCAATGAAGAAGTTAAAACTTGTGGTACCTGACCTACTTTTCAGAGGTTTTCCCAGAGGTGTCACATACCAGTATATAATTCCCCCACCAACCAAACCATGCAGTGATTTTGATACTGTTCCATACACAAAACATACTTTTCAAGAACCTCCTTTCCCAAATATCATTTGTATGTTGAGTCATACATCATGTAATAATTTTTGCCATAATTGCTCCCAGTTGTGAAGCTCTCATTTATACTGAAAATTCAAGGATGGGTGAAAAACTGAAGATCACCATGAAGCTTTGCTTGCTTTTGGGATGCCTTTGACTACTCTTTGAAAGTGCTTAGAGAGATATTTTTTCCCCACTTCCCTTTTGCAGCTTGGACTAGACTCTTTAACCTACAGTGAGAGAAGCAATGGCCTTTACCTAAGGCTCTGAAATAAGTTCCTGGGGACTGATATTTAGATTTTGGCTTCACCATAGATTTCCTGGCTGATCCTGGGGAATTCACTTAGGACTTAACTAAATGAAGGGATGTGGAGTTTTTAAGTCCAGTGCTGCAATGCCCAAACTTTAGGGTCCTGGCCCTCCAATTGAGCTTTAAAACCTGGAGCTGGAAACATAACTACACAGTACACCAAGAAAATTAGATATGTGAGTAAGAATATTAAAGAAATATTGACAGTAAAAAGGTGAAGAATCAAGTTGAAGCAGGCAGGAGGATATCCCTAGAGGCAGGCACTTGTTAATGCTGAGCATAAAATTGCATATGGAATTTCAGTCTTTTTCATTGCTTCTGGCAGGCATTTTGAGTGCAGAATTCTCTTATAAATCTAGATGACTACAATTACTCTTTGAAAGAATAGGGTCTCAAAGGCATCAATGCCAGTGATGCTTGTCTTTATGTAACAATAGGTCAGTGCGTTCATCTGAAAGGTAGGAATTTGGATTGTCTCTTCAACTTAGCCAGGTTAAAACTTCTCTCATAGTCTACCTTTTAGGCAGTTACCCAGTGTATGTGATTTGTTGTATTGTAGTTAGTGCTATCCCATGACTGGTAACAAAGCAAAGGAGTGGTTGAAAACAGATAGTATCTTCTTCTAGGTAAGTGCATGGTATCATTCTGAGTTGATTGGAAGGTTTTTTTCTGTTTTCTTTTGGCCCTTTTTTTGTTTGGTTGTATGCTTTTTTTTTCCTCCTTTTTTTTTTTTTTTAATTTGTTTTGTTTTGTTTTGTTCCCTTGACTATGAATAATCTCTCATTCTTCTACAAGAAGAGGAAAAAAAAAGAAAGCCATCTGTTATTATGCATCTCCCAGTGTCATGGGACCATCTTCTATATGTTCCTGTAAGCAAATAATTAAAACAGCCACAGACAAGCGCAACAAGTTCTTTTTGTAGTATTTCCAACAAGAATAAGAATGGAAAGCACTACAATTGACACAAAAAGCTCTCTGAGAATTACAGCCTCAGTTTCCAAATTACTATACTAGTGGAAATACCCAACATGAGAGATGTATATTTAAAATCTCAACAGTCTCATGTGAAAGAATTCACAGAACCAATATATTTATCAAAATGGTTAGAGTAGAAATTTGGTTTTCTTCATGATCTGCCTTGACAGCTGCTTGTACAAAAGTTGTTTACTTTCGTCAGAAATTTCCACTTCTCATTTAATACCGAGGCAATGGTCTGATTTGTTTTTTAGATAGATAAATACATAAATAAACGGAAAAGATTTAGTTATTTCAACATCAATATTACTCTTACTAAAACATTCAAAGCTTTTCATTTTCTTGTGAAATGTTATTTGTTTGATGGATCTCTAGTGAACATAAAAATCAGGCCAAGTTTGAAGTCTTTGACATAAATCAATGTACATGATTGACTACAAAGATGAAGGGATAGCATGGTCTGGCAAAAACATTTGTGTGTGTGCTTCAGTTTAACTTAATCCTAAAGGGACTTAAACACTTTAAATTGGTTTGGTGGATGATTAAATGCTTTAAAGGATCAAAACCAGAGGTCCACTGCACCAGATACCTACACAACGAAAGTCTGGAATGAAATGTTGGACTCTGCTAGAAAACACATAAATAGAAAGAAGGTACTAGAATCTTAGAAAAAAAAAGAAAAACAAAAGAAAAGAAAAAAGCGCAGCATTTAACCCCTGCTATATGACTATATTATACAACTAAGTTTGGAAAGAAAACTGAAAAGAAAAGAATAACAAATTAAAATAATTTCACTAGGTCTGTGAAAATTTAAAGTATGAAATTTATTTTCTTTCAAACAGTGTGTTAATGAGACAATTTTGAAATATTGCCTTTTGGCATAATGTCTGTTTACTTTTCACTTTCATGAGCAAATCTGTGAACAATAATGCAAAGGTTCGAAGTTAAAATAAAACAAAGAAAAGCATAAGGGAAGGTAAATGGAACTGAAAACCATATTCAGCTTTTCAGCTTTTTTGCAAGAAAAAAAAATCAATAATTAGGACAATGAAAATTATCAAGGAAGGCAAGGAATGATTTGGTGTCCCAGAACTTTCCATCATCTTCATTAAGCTAGAAACATGTGTATACTGCGGCTATATAAGAACTTCCCATACTAGAAGAAAGGAGGGAATTCTAATTTATACCTGCTTTGGTAAAAATGGTAAGAGATCATTTTTACAAGGAAGTGAGTAAAATAATGGGCTGGGACTTCAGATCCCTGCATTTAATTTCCTGTTCTGTACATAGATTTCCTGTGTGTCTTGGAACAAATTGTTTAACCCCTGTTCCTCAGTTCCCCTTTAGAAACAGAGCTAACAGCGTTCCCTTACTTTGTGGGAACCTCTGTGAGAACCTCTGTGAGGGTAAATAATGTTAGAGACTAAGGATTCTGTCTAGTAAAAATTGTTTTAGGTAGGGGTAGCTGAAGAGGTCTGTGTCCCCAGCTGTGTATTTGCTCCTACTGTCCACCTGAATATTTGCATTTTTGATACAGTTGCTGTTTCATTGTTGACTGTCATTTGAGTGGAGAGGTCATTCTTTTCCCAACCTGTAAAGCTCAGGCACGACTCATGAGTGCCTGTATTATAACAATCTGCACATCTCACTAACAGCACAGGAGGCTGGACAATGCAAACTTTTGTCTTAAAAAACAATGTGAACAATTCCAGCTTTAAAAAGGGCTGGGTCATCTGTGGTTGTGATTGCAGTCAAAAGAAACTAAAGCATCCCAAGGCAGGTCAGTTATTAGTGAGGTATTTCTGTTGGGGCCATATCTTAACAGACAACTATGGAGTGCAACACAATTGTTGCCCACACACAGCACAGGTCCCTTGATCCTTTTTATGTACTCTCAGAAAATGATTTCACTGGCAATGGTCAGATGGTTGGAGTGAGGAGGCCTTTAACAGTCCTGGGTTTGTAAATGTGCACATTTCATGCCGGAAATACATCTCTATACTTTACTTTGGATGAGGTTTGTATGTTTTAATTTGCATTTTTGGCAATCAAGTACTGACATGCTGGACTCAGCTGTGTAACTGTTCTTAGTCTGTCCTGAGGAAGCTAAATGAACTGCTAAAACCACACAATACACAATGAGAGGGAGTTTTAGACTACTCTGTCCTTTTGCTTTTTAGGTTTTGTTCTTCTCAAATCTGATTGGAAACAGAAGAATAATTCTCGGACCCGTTGAAAACGATTTCTGAGTATAAGTTCATAACTTTCCTTCCAGACTTCTGAGCTAATCCTGCAGATGTTTTCCAGGCACATGAAGGACAAGAAGGCAATGGGAATAGTCAGCATGGGTTCGCAAAGGGGAAGTCATGTTTGACCAACCTGGTAACGTTCTACAGTGAAAAGAGTGGCTTGGTGAATGAGGAGAGAGCAGTGGCTATTGTCTACATTGATTTCAGTAAGACTTTTGACACTGTCTCCTGTAAGATCTTCCTGGAGAAGATGATGAAGTATGGACTGGAAAGGCAGACAGTGAGGTGGATTGAAAACTGGCTGAATGATGGGGCTCAGAGGGTGGTGATCAGCAGCATGAAGTCTAGTTGGAAGCCAGTCACTACCGGTATATCTCCAGGGGTCAGTGCTGGGTCTGATCCTGTTCAACATCATCAGTTTCTGCAAAATCATCATGACTGTGTGCCTCTGTGGAGTGCCTGTACACAGATTCCTGCCTCATGGGGGACAAACAGGAGTAACCAGAGGTCGGTGTGTAGTTGCAGGGCTGTGGTCTCTTTGGGATCAGAGAGATATGGTGGAAAGCTCACATCCCTGGAGTACTTTCATGGCTGGATAATGGCTCTTTAGGAAGGACAGTCTGGGACAGTAAAGAGGGGAAAATTGACCTTGATATGAGGGAACAGTGAAAATACATGGAGCACATGGTTCAGGATAGGGAGGGCACCAACTGGGGTGGCACTGTGGCAGGTATCTGCTACAGACCACCTGATCAAGAAGAAGTAGATGAGGCCTTCTTCAGACAACTGCAAGAAGCCTCACATTCACAGGCCCAGGTTCTCATGGAGGGGCCTGAGCCTGCCTGAGACCTGCTCAAACGATAACACAGCAGGATACAAACAGCCCAGGAGATTTCTGGAAGGTATTGATCACAACTTCTTAACACAGGTTATTGAGGAACTGATGAGGGAAAAAGCTCTGCTGGAACTGGAAGTCAAAGGAGAAGTAGTTCAGGACCGAGAGCTCAGGGCAGCCTTGACCACATTGACTGTGAGATGGTGGAGTCCAAGATGAAGGCAAGAGGCAATGAGTAGTAATTGAATTTCAGGGAATTCCACTTAAACATAAGAAAACTTATTTTTACTGTAAGAGTGATCAAACACTGGAACGGGTTTCCCAGAGAGGTTGTGGAGTCTCCTTTCTTGAAGATACTCAAAACCTGATTAGATATGGCCCAGAGTAACCTACTATAGGTGAACCTGCTTTGAGAAGGTGGGGTGAGACTGGCCAATCTCCAGAGCTGCCTTACAACCTCACTTTGATTCTGTGATGTTGCTTTTCATATCACCTTTATCTAAACTTCTGAACTTAAGGCTGAATTAACGCTACATTTGCAGGACACGAAACTAAGTATGAGAGAACCATCAGTACCACAGTGATGCATGGGGGAATAAATTAGCGTGTGGTTCAGTGTCCAGCTCTCTGTGCCACAAGATGGCACCCTAGAGTAGTTGCGATTTGGTCAAATGTCATTTAAATAATTCCGAAACCTTGTAACTCTCTATATTTGTTAAAACGATGTGACAATTTTCAATATGGCATATTAAACTGATTCAATACACCTTTCTATTTTAAACCTTCCCTAACTAGGACATAATAGAGAATCTGTTCTGAGCATGTAGAGGTTAAAAAAAATAGAATAAAGGGAAAAGAAAAAAGGGAAAAAAGAGACATTTGGCCAAAACGTCTCCACCTGTAACAGGGGACCTAAAGTGGATAGAATATGTATAGACTTTGGCATAATTTTTATGTGGAGTTGCTTATACTAGAGTAAGTTTCTCAGAATATGGAAATTTAGAATGACTGTCAGTGGGAATCCTACAGAAAACAGTCAGACCTAATTTAGGGTGAAAATTCAGTGTACATTTACAGTAAATTATAGTAATGAATGAAATGAACCAACAAATGATGTAAAAATCACAGTGCTCTACATTAAGCAAGAAGAATGGATAAGAAAAAGCTATAGGTTCATTAGTGATATTACAATATTCATTCTGCTGATCAAAAACATGATCAAACTATACTGAAACCTATCATAACAGATAGTAGTAAAAATGATCTTAATTTGAAAGATGTATTTAGGCTACAATTATATCTAGGTTCAACTTTTTTTTTTGCTTATCAATATTGTTTGCCAGTTCCTATCTGTAAAGTAGGAATAAGTAATTTCCTTCCCCGTGTTCCGGAAATCTGTTAAAATCTAGTATGACAATGGAAGTAACAAAGTAATTAAAACAGAGAACAATGAGATTGCAAAGATCTTTTCCCTTCTCTGGCAGGCTTTGCCACCAGTAGTCTAAGCTGACTGTAAGGAACAGTCATTGTCACTCAACCTCACCAAAGTCAAGAAATGAAGCAACTCCCAATTTAGTAACTCCAAGTAAACTTGCAACAGTTCAGGCTGAATGGATTTTTGAAACAAGGTTTTATTTTTCATGACAGGAAAAGTCCATTCCTCACTGAATTGAATGGCAAAATTTCAATGTAAAAGGCAAGAATAACAGAAAACTTCAAGAAGTGAGATTTCACTGCTTTTGTCAAAATGAATGGAGTGGAGAAGAAGGTAGTAAAATGCATAAAGACATTCAATACTGGAAACTGTACTAAAGGATGAGCATGTGCTTTTAGAAACTCTGCTCTTGGAAATGTTAGAAGTGGAAGCTTCTCCACTGTTAACCAATGGTCTTCCTTCAGCAAAATCCTTGAAATGAATAAAAACTATACTTTTATATAAAATTTATATACTGCCAAAAGGCAATGTTGCCACAAGGAGTTTCATCATAGTTAGCTCTTTTCTTCTACCAACATAATCTCTCTTGCCATTGTCAGTAATTGCATAGTTACGGTAAGTAATTTTAGACTGGATGTCAACAGACAGTATTTGTCAGGTAGCTATTACATTAAAGAAGTACTGATAGCATACATAGTGATGATGGTATATGGAATAATTTTTATTGGTCAAAACTTGTAAATTAAAAACTTTGTGGAAACTGATCAGGTAAATTGCAGGGTACTTAAGTATATCTACGTGAACTGGTAGGTTGGTATATTTTATCAGTGCATTAACTCAGTTGAAGATAAAGCCATTGTACAAAACTGTGCTTATCTTTATGTTCCACTGGCAGGCTTCAGCTATGTGCATTGTCTCTTTGTGTCAGGCATGGAACAGGATGTAAAGCTTGCTGAGTAAAAGAAAGGGAAAGCTAAAGGTAGGAGTGGTGGTAGACAGCCAATAGAGATGGCATTATTTGTCTGAGTGCACATCATGAATTTCTGAGAGAGAGGGAAGTATAACTCAAGGTTCCTAAATACCACTCTAGTTTCTTGTTCAGTATATGATGTCATTAGTCTTCTGAGGGAGCAGTTCCACTCATAATCAGTTGCAGTCAACGATGTTGTTCTTATTGCCTGGTACCGAAAGAAGAAACTATAATAAGTTTGTGGCCTATCTCACCCTGTTCTCCAGTCTTGGAGTACTTGCTGAACAAGGCAATGAAAGACTGAGGCACAAAGGTCTGGAGGTTTTGACCACTACAGCTGCAAATGAGCAGAAACCAACTGGGGTGAGGAACTTGGCTCAGAAGAGCACAAAGATAAAGATTACTAAGTATGTAACTCCAAATGTATTGACTTTCTTTTCATCAGTGCTGTGCAAATAGAAAACAGAAAGACTGTTTTCTTACCACAGAGAACAAGTAGGAAGTGTATCAAAAGCAACCTGCAGGGGATGTGGTAATGTTTAGGAACTTCTGAAGATCTCTGAATGATTTCAAGCAATATAAGCTTTTTGCTTTATAAATTATGCTTTTAGATTTAAGGCATTTAGTCTAAGTTAGATGAAGAGAAAAACGAAAGAAGAATCAAAGGAAGCTATGAAAAGATGTCAAGTGAATGAATTTTCTACCTTATTCACACAGAATCAGTGTAACTACCAGGCAGAAGATGAGGTGGTCCACCTGACAGTGAGGGTAGAGTAAAAGGCACAAATTGAATCTAATCTGCCCAGAAGCTCTGCAACAAATTAAAGACATCCATCTGCCACATTTTGTGAATGCAAATTCACATTGACAAAAAAAGGAGTTCTTTTATCAGTGTTCCTTGGAAGTTCAGTTCTTGCTTATGATGAGATTTCCAGTTGCAAACACAATGAGTATCATCATGATTCACAGCTTCGGATATTATATTTGAATAACGTTTATCCCTAACTTTCTGGTCACTAGTTACCTTTTTTTAATGCATCAGGATCTATGCATTTCAGCAAATAGGTTACCTTCTTTATTGGTCCATTTATAAGGATTTCACATATATATATATGTCATTTATGAAGTATTTGCTTCACACAGCATGTGCTGTAATCCATGGTAAATATTTTCAGTAAAATTATTTCTGAATTCATGCCTTCAGAGTATTTGCTCTTCTTAAAGACAGCTTCCTGAACTCAATGTTTTACTTGCTTATTTCATGGGTCCATACATGGGATTTGCACAGGTTTCAGAGTGCATCTATCCCTTCTGCTTTCAAAGTCAACAAGAGAAGACCTAGATAATACTTTTTTTTCCTCTGGAAAATACCCTAAATACTGATTGCATTTTGTAAAATGGATAAGAAGCCACTGAGGCATGTGATTCCCACAGATTAGTTTCCTGAACTTCCTCAAGGTTCTTTGTAAATTAAATGTGAGATTTAAGAAATTGTTAGAGAAATGATCTTCTATTTACAACTCTCTTGACATGAAGGTGGACTCTTAAAACTTTGAGCTGTTTGTTCAACTTAGCTTGGGCATATCATTGTTCAGAATGGTTAACTCCAGAATTTTCGAACTGTTTACTTGAATAGTTTCCAGAAACAGCATGGAAAACAATGGTCTACTTTCAACGTAACATAAAAATATATAAATTGTACCCAATGTGGTTAGACTGCTCATTCTGGGAGGAAGAGCACCACACTCTGGTCTCAGCCCTAGGCATTTTATTCAGTTCGTATTATTTAATATCTGTTTAATGCAAGACACAGAAACCCTTTTGTGATACAAATCATTTGCTGTGCAAAGTCCTAAGTATTATGTTATGTTACAGAGCCGGGCTTCTTGGAATGCTCTTTCTCTGACCCAATATATTCTTCTCCTCACAATGGAAGAAAACAGCTTCAGGAAGAGAGGTGTAATGTGCTCTTCAGTCTGTCATCCAGAATGGTTGATAATCAGATGGTTGGAACACTGTCTCAGCAGACATTGGTCTGTGGATTTGATCCTCCTCAGTCAGAGAAGGGCTTAAAATCCAGTTCTTTAACTCTGTGAGCATTCTAACCACTAAACCATTTTTTAGAGAAAAGCAAGCAAGCAAAAAACCACAACAACAGTAACAACAAAACACCAAAAAACAAACTAAACAAAACCCAAAACCACCCAACCACCAACCTCCACACTCCGTTTATCAAAAGCAACAGTTGTAAATATCTGCTTTCTAAAGATCTGGAGATTTACACACTATGGTAATTAAAGAGACCTCCCTGTATTATGAGCTACACTAGATGAATACGTAACAAAACTCTGTGTTATAAAATCCATATAGATATTCTGGCTTCCTTTGAGCATCTGAGAAAGAACGATTCCCTTTTTCTGTGTATGCATCTACCACACAGTCATCTACAACAAACTATTTCCTACAAGAAGGCTTGTGAAATGTATTTAGAAAACGAGGAGTTCGGTGTTTGATAGTAAGAATATAAAACCAGGGCAACCAAAAATCAGCAAGTAACTGCAAAGATTCATATTGAATACAAAATCTCTGTTTTCAATAATTGTTCAAAATGGTGACACTGTGTGGTTGGTTATTTTCAGTAGGTGGAATCTGAGAAAATTTAAATTGCACTGAGATTCTTTTTTAAATAAACCAATTTTGATAATTTCTACTTAAGATTTGGAGGTTTCCAAAAAAAAAATCAAAAAATCCAACCAACCAACCAAAATAACAAACAGAAAACCCCCAGAAACAAACAAAAAAACCCAAAACTTATTCCTAACTGAAATACAGAGAAATCAATTCTTCTCTATTTGTTAATACCTATTGCTGTGTTTGCACTTTCAACAGCAGAAGTTTACTCTGAACTCAAGTACTCATTCTTCCTAATGGCACTCTATACTCTGTAAATGAATGGTGATCATCATCTTCTTCCAAACTAGTTTGACTAATCTAAAGCTGAAGTACTTGGAAAAGGTTGAAGTATACTCTGTCTTTCCTCATCTTTGCTTTTATTGGTAAGATCTGTTGCTGGCCTTGTAGGTCTGTGATCCTACTGGAAAAAGTATATATCGTGCCCACCTTCAAGAACAACAGGAAGCAACATCTCAACAGCCTAACCTCTGTTCTTAGGAAGATTATGGAACAAATCCTTCTGGAAGCCATAACCAAGGCTCTGAAGGCAAGGAGAGACAGGCAGAATTGTACTTCACCAACGTTATGGCTTCCTAGGATTAGGTGCCTGGTTTTGTGAAGTAGTGGAGAGCAGTAGCAGTTGTATACCTTGAACTTTAGCAAGCGCTTTGATATGGCCTGCCATAGTTTTCTCTTAGTCAAATGGTTGAAATATGGAGTGTAGAAATGGACAACAAGGTAGGGATGGAAATTTTATGGATCACCAGGCTCATCAGAAGTAGGAAGTTTGGCTGGCAGCTTGTCATGAATGGTGTTCTAAGGGGTAAATACTAAGGCCAACACTGTTTAACACTTTTATTAAAAATATAAATAAGACAGTCCACCTTCAATAAATTCACAGATAATATCAAACTGATGGAGTGGTTCACACTTTGGAGGGCAGGGCTGCTGTTTAGAGAAACCTCATCAGAAGTTTGGAGAAGTAAACTGATGGAAAATTCATGAAATTCAACAAGACCAAATGCAAAGTCCTGCACCTTGAACAGAACAACTTTATTCACCAGTGAAAGCAGGCGGACAGCTGGCTAGGAAGCCACTTTACAGAAAGGGACAGAGGATTGTTGTTGAACAAAAGTTGAATGTGGGTCATCAGTGTGTCCTTGCAGCAGGGAAGGCAAATGACATCTTGGGCTATATAAGCAAGAGTGTGGCACAAGGGAATGTCTTTGATGGCACTTGTGAGATCACATCTGGAGCACTGTGCCCAGGTTTGGGCTCTGTGGTACAAAAAATGACACTGGCACACTAGTATGAGTCAAATGGAGAGCCACCAAGGTGGTCATGGGCCTGGAGAACATGGCATACATGGAGATGCTCAGGGAATGGGGTTTGTTCAGTCTGAAGAAGAGGCAGTTCAGGGCAATTTTACTGCTGTCTACAACTACCTAATGGGAAGGCATATAGAAGACAGACTCTGCTTAGAGGCTGTAGAGATAAGATGACAGTTAACAAACACATCTTGCAACAAGGAAAATTTAAATTTGATATTAGCAAAAAAAAGTCACCATGAGTGTGGTCAGACACTGAAACAGGGGCCTGGAGGTCTGGAGGTTCCACTGCTGGATGTTAAAAGCTTTCCCAGTCAAACCCTGAGAAATTTGATCTAAATAAGCCCTGCAGGTGAGAGCTGGGAGTTTGGAACAGACAATGTCCAGAGGCTCATTCCAGTCTAAATTACACTGTGACATTACAGTTAGATTCCCATGTGGGAACTCATTCACCATAAGAACTGTGTGTGACAGTACGAAGATCACACAGCCTGCTCCTGTCTCTCTGTTTAACATGATGTTGCACCGTTTAACATGACTATGCACCATTTTCTTCCTGCTTGTGTTGTACCTGTGTAGTTCAAGTACCTTTAGCATCTTCATCTCTTTAAAAAAGTTTTTGAAAAATCACTCCAGGTTTCTTTTACTAGGTTGTGTCTGTAGTTATCTTTCAAAATTGTCTAGTTTACTGGAAGCACATTAAATATATATTATTTGGTAACATTTTTCTCTCTGATAAAAAGCCCAACAGTCAAATATGCTTTAAGTACAATTTTAGATTTATAAACAAACATATTAGAAATACCACTTAAAAACTGAAACTCAGAGGAACTTGACTTCATAACACACTGAGTGATTCACATTCATGTAAGCAGTAGAATTACAATTTTACTTTACATCAGGAATGACTCATCTTGATTAGCACTGATGAAGAAGGATTTAAATGTTAGATAAATTATCGTTTGTATTGCATGCATAGAAAGTTTCTTTGCAACATTTTGTGTATGTGAGTATTTTGTAAGAACTTTCTTATTTGACACCTCTATTCCCATAGAAGTTAGATTTTCACAATAGGAGTGGGCTGGTTATGACAATTTGAAAAGAAGAGTGGCAGTAGCATTTTGGTTATTTTTCCCTTTAAAAGGGAGAGAGCTTTACACGTTACTATTGCAGGACCACAAAGAAGATTTGTGAAAAATACATGCCTTTAAAACAGAGATTACAAAATAATGACTTTAGTTTTACCAGTGATTTATTTGTAGGTCAGGAAATAAATAAAATTTTCCTTTCTAAACATTTATTCCTTAGTTTAAATGTGAAAGAACTTCATAGCCAGTGAATTTACTGATCTTCTAGATAATTTTTTACTGTGGTTTCTCATTACAAGATGATAAATATATTGTCACAAACTGTTGTATCTCAGTAAGGACTTCTATATGCTTTTTTTTTCCCCCTTACCAGTAGGAACTAAACAGATAAATCAGAGATAGAATAACATATTTTGCTACTTTTGTGCTATTTGACGCATGTTGGTAGGGACGAAGAAAAGTGCAAAAGGAGAAAGAATTAATGAATTATAATAAAGCCTTGTTTTGCCTCTATGTGTTTTCTGATCTCTGACCTATGCATAACGGTTGTGGTTAAAACTGTCATCCTTTTCTGCTGTCAGCATATTTGTCAAACATAAATACAAAAGTTGCTAACCAAAATATTGTAAAGAGTATCAGTTACACAATTGTAATTTGTCCTTATTAAAACAGGTGCATGTACAAAATAATAAAAGATACAATAATAAACACATTGAAAGGAAATACTCCATTTACCACAAATATTGCAGAATTTAATATTAAAGAAAACAAGAATGATGTAATCAAGTAGAAAGGGAAAAAAAAACAAGTTATAATTAGGTCAATATTAAAGAGACATAAAATTTTATTTCTTTTGTGCATTTAATGAATGAAACTAATTTCCAATATCTTCAGTTTGAATATTATGTTTAATAATAATGTATTTCTCTATAGACAGAGGTTTCATCATTTATTAACGGGGACATCGGTGCTTAAAGATTAGTATTCAGTTCCTCTCTACAATATTAGAAAGAATGAAGTCTTTTTTGTACCCCTAGTGTGTATGATTTGTATTGGATGAAGTTCCATTATTGCATCTTTATTTATTTGCAAGCATAAAATATAAATGAATAGCCAATCCTGTCGTTTAGACAATCAGTGAATCTTTATGAAACTGTTGGTGATCAGTAATGTAATAATGAACATATGGAAAGAACATCTAAAGGAAACGAAATCAATTTTCATGGATGCATGAATCTGATCTCTAGATAAAAAAGACCAATTAAACCAACTTTCAGATTCAGTGACTGGCCCACACTGAACAACTCATGATACTGTGATCCTGCATTTTGCCTTGCTCCTTTTGTGATCCATCTCATGGTTATTGCTGTCAAACTTGACCCATCCTTCAATCCCAAACTAGATTTTTCTTGTCAGTCACCTTTGTAAGGAAATTGTCATTAATATTCTCCATAAACCTCCTGATTTGCTTGTGCCCCACTGTGTTAGCATTGCAGCTATATTGACCCTGAGGCCTCACCCCTCCAAATTACCCTGCACCCTTTGCTTTCCAGGCTGGTCCACCACTTCCTCAGTTTACTGTTGCTTGTCATTTTCCTCCCTCATTGTGGTCCTCTGTGGTTGCAGATTTGCAGGGGGAACAGAAGACATCTTTCTGGTGCCAGAAGTCACAAGCTTCCAGCCTTGGTCATCATGGAATTCTTTTCACATCCAGATATGCACAGATTCTGCCTTCACTTCTGTCAGTGGGGTTTTCAGGCTCTTTTATCTGCATGGTTTTGGAGAAGTTCCAATGAACTTCTTTCTTATCATCTCTGATGCTCTAAGTCTGATGCTCCTCCTGCAGCTCGTTTCGTTGGCAACAGAGACCATCCATCAGCGTACATTTGCTGCAGGCAAGAAGCCCACATTCCCCCTCAACCCCCGTCCAAGTGAGAGGTCCCAGATAGCCCTTCAGCCCCAAGCCTGCAGGGCTGTGCCAACCATTGGCAACTCTTCCTTTGCGTCTTCGATCTGGGCCAAGTCACTGATGTTACAGGGATGGCTGCTCCAAGAGATGCTGGAAGTGGCATGTCACCACCACCACTGAGCCCATGTAGATAGTCCTCAACAAAGTTCCTGTCTCCCTTCTGCAAAAACTGCCACCTCTGTTAGCTGCTTCCACCTCTGCAAGCTGTATACTGAGCCAGCACTTCTGTAAACCTCTCCTTAGCACCTGCTGAAAGCATTCTTGATCCTTCTCCCCAGTCAGGGCTGGAACAAAAGCTCAATGCACTCTTTGATCAAGAACAGCTGACAGAGCTTGCTGGAAGCTGCTGGAGCTTGCTGGAAGTCACGGGCTTGGGAAGTTATTCTTTCCTGGCAGCAGCAGGCACCCTGATGTTTCTCAAAGCATTCCCAGGAGTACCCTGACAACTACAACATGAAATTCCCATAGTATCTAGATGACCTAGAGCCCAGAAATTATTCCACTGAAATGCTTCGGTTGAAGGCTTGATCAGCGTTAATTTGAACCTATTACTCCACCATATCACTTGCTTTAGGAGAACCTTTTGCTGATTTTAGGTATAAGTTGATGTATGGCTTTCTGAATTGAAACCAGTTTCAAATAACTCCTTTGCTTTCTTCCAGCGTACTAGAAGTATGAGCAGTGGACTGTAAGACAATTGAGACAAGTAGCCAAAATGTACAATACTTGGATTATTTTGGCTATACATATGCTAATAAATGATTATGGAATCGTTTTTTGGCATTGAACTCAGCTGGCATCAAATAGCTCATGACCAAGCTGTTAAACTCTTTTTCCCTCCAAAACAGGACAGCTGTATCCAGACTGAAAACGGTCCTTGATCTATGCTAACTCCAACATTGCCTTGAAATTATTTCGGAGAGCACTATTTGGCATGGCTGAAATCTGCTGAAGGGGTTGTTATAACAATTTAACAGCGTGTATTGTCAGGTTCCAATGCCTGTGAACGTTCCCCAATACTGATTCAATTAAATACCTTTTGTATGCCATTCTTTTATCTTCATAATCACCAGTAACTAATTGGTCCAAGCTTACTAGTCTGAACAGTTTCTGAGGGCTATGATCTCTTGAAGCTGAGTCAAAACAGGATGGTGTAGGTGGGTTTGAATGCCTAAGGTACACCCATTGAATAAAATCACTAGTGTTTCCTAATATCAATAAGCTCTAAGTCAGGTTTACCCAACACAAGAAGACAAAAAATAAGAGGGAAAACTTATGCTACATTATCTAGCAAAGTGGTACAGGACAATATAGATAGGAAGTATGTAGGCAATGTTCTTCTGGGTATTTTTTCTCAAGCAAAGATACAGTCTTAGGACCTTGTTCTCATTGGCTGCAGAATTAATCGTGAGAAATGGAAACTGACTTAAACCTCCCTCACCATCAACAAATGCAGCATGATTTTAAGAAATGAGCTATCCTCCTCCCCCAAAAAACAGCACCAGTTCTAGTCAACTTGTTCTTATATTCAGTAGTAGTTCCCAATACAAACTTCATAATGTGCAACCCTGATACAGTAGTTCTATACCATTATACTTATTTTTACTGTTGTTTTTATATGTATGTTTGAAATTTTATTTTTTCTCTTTCAGCAAGAGGAAAACAAAGTTATGATGTGACACAGGGAAAAAAATAACTGGGATTTCTTAATGGACTGTTATGAATTTAGAAATCAAATTCAGCCAGTGCCAGAGGCCTAAAGAATTAAAATTGTATAACTATAGCAATTATGTTACTATTCAAAATATGTTTAATGTAGAACACTAGTAGAGTTATCCTGTTATAATCAAAGATTTCTTACAAAATCACTTTCAAAACTTCATATTAAGAAAGCAAATGGTTGTCTTTCTGAGAATCCACTAAATAAGTTAAATGAAGGTAGGGAAATGGGTGACACATAAGTAGCACTTCATCTGCTTTGTTGAAGGTTACAGGTAGTTTAGTTACAGTTCATGAGTGAAGTCCTGGAACTGCTGTAGCTATTGGCAAAACTCCCTCTGTTGTCAGTAGACCCAGAGTGTCATTCTGTATAGCTGCTGAAGATCAATAAGAAAGAAATCTTAGCTCAATGGCTAAAAACCCCATTTAGATAATAATTCTTCAAGAACAGATAAAATTACCAAAAAAATCTACCATTATTAACGTAAAAAAGTTAATTGACATGAACTAAAAGATGAGACTCATCTGCATTTCTGCTGAAACATATTTTCTCACCTACAAGTTAAATTAAATGTAGACATTTTTACATCATGTATTAATGCATATTTTTGGTGGAAAGTGCTGTTTTTGACTTAAGAACAGATGGGCCATTAGATCTGATTAGTTCAGTTTGACTAATGTGAAAATGATCTAAATGTAGTAATTGGTGCTGTACAAAAGAGAAGGATTTTTTTTTTTTTTGGATTCTTTTAGCAACAAGAACAGTAGCATATGTATTTAGCCTGCCAAAATTTCTGCTTGTTCCTTGTCAATACTGATACACATTCTTCCAATTAAAAGTTTGTTCTAATAAGCACAAAGATTAGTTCTTTCCACTGGGGGGAGTGGAGAGAAATGCATATACAACAGAGTCCACACTATCGTGTCTATGGAGGAGAGCTTTAGATAATAAATAATATTTATTTTTTTTTTTATAATGCAAAACAAACAATTCTTCCAGACATCCCATTCATTAATATTTCTGCAAAAACTATTCTGAAAAAAATATTTCAAAGCTGAATTTGACTACAGAATTTGCATATCAGATAAAATTGAATTTCAAAGTCAAAAGAGTTCCACTGCAAAACCAACAAATACTATCATACATTTACCCTCAATTATAGAACCAGTTGACACAATCAGTTCATCTCCAGCAGGCACATATGAACAATGGGAACACCAGAATCTTCTTAATCAGATAGTGGGTCCTAACAAGATATGAGAAAACCTTTCTGGAGAAGTCCCATGAAATTTAATAGAATGAAGCCAGCAGTAGGTTAGATGGAATTTTAATGTATTGTCAGGATCTGCCCTCATTAAAGTTAACAGAAAAAACTATACTGTATCTCAGAACGTGTTTTAAAAGGCCACAGAATTTCACAAAGAATTAAAGTCAATGTTCACCCTTTCTAGTATCTTACAGACCTGGATAATTAGGATAATATAGTACTCATTCATTAAATGGTTAAAATTTGGGGAAAATATCTATTTTGCTAATTAAATTTTAGAGGATTATTCTGTAAGTCATAACATCACCAGGCTTAATATCATAATAGGTCACTGCTTTTACAAATGCATAAGAATTGAACAGACTAAATTTTCTTAAAACTCAATAGGTTTTACCTTCAAGATACATGCAAAAGATTAACTACTTTTTTTTTTTTTTTCCCCCACTCTTTATTTACTTGCTTTCTTAAAGAAGGGAAATAGCGAAAGTAACCACATTTTCACTGTATGTAAAATCTGAGATTAAAATACTATAAAGAACCTGGACTTAACCGGGATTTTTTTCCATTTTATTGTTGAAATGTCAGTGAAATAGGAGATATTTTTGGCATGTGAAATCTAAAAATGAATAAGCATGTAATGAAAGAATATTTTTGCAAAGTTTGCTTTACCAAAAGTAGAACCAGTGATTTCAAGCTCAATATTTTATCACCTTTAATGATTTCATTACTCAGAGAAAATGATTGCTCAGTACTTGCTTTCCTATTAACTGTTTTTGCTACAGTATAATTGACACTAATAAATTACACAGGGGAATCTTATATCATAAATTAAACAAAGTGAAGAAGATACTTCCTATTTCATGAGGAAAGTATGCCTGGCCATAACATGAAATCAAAGCCAAGGTCACTTCTGGAAAGGGAAGCTTCATGACCCTAAATCAGAGTTAAGTGGTGTCAGTGATGCATGCAATGCCAATGAACTGAAATACTGAAAGTGATGACTTCACCATCTTTTTTTTTTTTTTTCTGTCATTTTAAGAGGCAAGAAGAGTAGGCACCATAATATAAAAAAACATGGTTATAGCACTATGAAAATGATCTTTTGCCTCAGCAGAACCACTAGTCTTCTCTGAAATAGTTCATTAACCAAGACTGAAAATAAACTAAATGAGATTAAATGTCAGAATAAGTAACTATTGAGGGAAATAAACCAGTCTTCTCTACCTAATGCTATTTTAACAATTGATTAAATTAAAGCTGGGATCTGGGATTGCATTTAGAAGAGAAAGGTTTCATTCCACGTTGAGTGTCATGGTGCAGCAAGGGTTGACTGCACCATGAGCTGGACAAGTGTGGAGGTGAGGGTGACCCCACATAGTCTGTGCCCTCACTGATGAGTCACAGTCCTGTAGAAACTGAACATGGGGGTCTGAGACAGGGACTGGTAATAAGGTTCACTGACAGTGCCTGGCAGCTCAAGCTCCTGCATCCTTCCAGGAGCCTAGCTGGAGTCAAAAGGAGATGGGGTCGGAGGCAGGCTGGAGGCAAGTTACAGTATAGTCTGAAGTCCATCTTGTGATGGTGTCTGGGACAAAGTACCTACAACATAGCTCTGAGGTTTGCCCAGGAAACCAGACCAGAGACAAGGCTGACAACAGGCACACCTGTGACAGTCCGGGCCAGGACTGGTGGTCTTGACTGAGCTGATATGTAACTCCTTGGCCTGTGGACAGGGGGTGGATGGATGTCCTAGGTGAGGCCGACCAGGGCCAGTTAAGACCTATCGGTGCCCTCAGGGCCCTGACCATGAGCATGTCGATCACTCTGAGGTTTCTCTCCTGTTCACCTGATTTATATCCTCCTCAGAATGAACAACATACCTAAGATAGGAAAGGATGCCCTAATAAAAGCAGAAAAGTGAGTCTGTTAGTTAAAAGTGATCCCTAAACATTGACAAAACTTCATATTCTGCAGTAAATTCAACTGATGAATGTGCTGGCTTTGTAAAGAATACTTAATTCTGTCCAATGGTCAGTGAACATAGATAAATCACTTACCTAGACTTTAAGAAATAGACAACTGAGAATACCATTGTTTTCCTAGAAACAGCTATATGAATCCTCCATTCTTATCCTGCTAATTGTTCCGGCCCACGGGAAGCAGAGGCAGCCTCTCCTGGTTCTCAAGAGATCCAAAGCAGATGGAAGTGCCTTATTGTTGTGTCACATTTGAGAGCGTATGGGTAACCAACAGGAACATGAAATAGACTGTTTTCCTTGTTGTAGGTCCCTAGCTTCTCAATAGGTCAATGAAGAAAGGAAAGCTCACTAATACACTTTTTCCTGCTCATGAAGGAGGCATTTTTTTTGTATCTTGTACAGGAATATTTTTGTTGTGATGCCGGATTGTGATGACTTTCTGGCACTGTCTCTCTCTCTCTCCTCTGGAGAAGTTGTCCAGCATTTTGACAGTACCTAAATTAGCCTCCTGAATAGGCGGGCTTTACTCTCAGTGCTCACAGAGCCACTTCTAGGGCAGACACTAATTTTTTCTGACCACATGAGAAGCAGTGCAGTCCTGACAGCATTCTGGCTGACTCAAGAATAAGAAGGACTCAAGCAGTTAAAAATGCATGTATGCTATCTTCAAAACACAGCAGGCCTGTTGAGGTGATACTTTCCCCTTTTTCAGTACACCGGCATTAGATTGAAAGAGCATTTAAGGATTGCAGTGCTCTGTAGGAGGCCTCTGTTGCATTTGGCACAACACTCTAGTGAAAAAGTACACTCAAATAAGTAAAACAAAAAATGTCAGTAAGTGAACTCCTCCACTGCAGCTGTCTGTTACCTCCCAAATATTGAAGGCAGCAACTGTTATGGTTTGATACTTCTAATTCTTATAGCAGTTTGACACCAGAGACTCCAGTGATTTCAGATTAGCACTTGTGTGTGGGAGAATAGCTGAGCTTTTGGTGTTCACAAAGCTTTTCCCTTTTGATCCATTTTTAACTAATCACAAGAGCACCTCTATGGGGTAAGCTATTGCCTTTTCCTCTGTTTTAAAGAGTGAAAGGGGGACCAAATGTAAGTTTGTGAAGTGCAGAAAGCAGTGATTAGAAGGTAGGAGTTTCTGTCTGTCTCATTCTCCCACAGTGAAGTCAGATTCTAGGTAAATTCACACTGCTGTACTTTGGTGTCTAGTGATGTCATCAGCTGTGGTGTTGTAAGAAAAATTCAGGAAGCTGAACTCAGGTCTTGGCAGGTAAAGGATCCTTTTCAGTTTAGCTTTCATTTAACTCCCAGGAACTCCACTGCACCCTGAAGCACAATCCTTCAATTTACTATGAACAGCTCCAGGACACTCATGTTCAAGCTGCCCCTGGTGTACTTTCTGCGTGCCTTTGGTTGCAGGGTTCTGGATGTAGTGCAGTTTTAATAAAGTTTGTTTTTTATACCTTTCTTATTCTATATGCAGTCCAAAGTTGTGGATCAAAAAAGACTTATGGAGATGCTCTGAGAAAGCAGCTGCTAAATAATTTTTTTGCAACTGGATCCATTAGTGGAGTGTTATTTGATTATATCTATTGTTGTTCTTATTCTCCAGTTCATGATAGTCACCAGTTTCCTTCCAATTTGCTTTAGCTGTAAATACAAAACAGAAGGAAGAAAACAATCATGCCTTTGTGACACACAGTGAATTTGGCACTGTATGTACAGTATGTTTTAAACTCAATTCCCTTAGAAGCTAGCGATTAGCAGATGTCAATGCCCAGTTTGCAAGTAGAAGCCAAGACAAAGACTAGAGACCTTCACACCAACAATCTGGATATTAAGTAGGAAAGAAAATATTTTCCAAGCATTTTACTTCTCTTTGTTTCCTAATGTGGTTGTAGCAATGAGGATTCAGTTGGAACAGCTGTGCTGAAAAATCAGATTTTTATCAATTTGGCATTTTTCTAGGAAAAATACAACACTGAGCCTTAAGGGCAGAGCAGGACAGGCAGCTTTAATGCACTAACTCTGCAACAAATGACACTTAAAATGGATGTACTTTGCATTCTGATTTGGCTGTGAAAATGTTGAATCCCATCATGGGATTATTTGCATGCTCTTTGCTGGAGGAACAGTTCTCGGAGGAGGAAGCCAAAACCTGAATATCACTGGGCTATCAACATGCACTGCATGATTCCTTAGAAGCTGTGAGGCCCCTAAGTATTTTGTCTAACAGCTTCTGGTCTCTCCAAGTGGCTGCTGCCATTAAAGTTACTGAATTGCTGAATCAATCAGATTGGAAAGGACTTTGCAAAGTCTTTAATACAAAGTCATGCTCAAATCAGGGTCAACACTGAATTCAGACCAGATGCTTCAGGACTCTGTATGGTTGGATTTGAAATCCTCCAAAGAGAGACAACCTACAAGTTGTTGTGTAACCATTTTCAGTTATTACCCTCCTTTTTTTTTTTTTCTTATATTCAGTCAGAACCATGTCAGTTTATGACCATTGTCTCATTCTGCTGAGCACCTTAGTAAAAAGTCTGGCTTCACCTTCTCAGTAACCCACTCATAGGCACTGGGGAGCTCCTGGCAGGTTTCCTGCAGTGATCCTTTTCCAGGCTGAACAAGCGCAGCTCCCTCAGCCCCTCCTCACAGGGTAAAAGTGCTCCAGCCCCAACTATTTCTGTGGCTCTCTGCTCAGCCTGCTCCAGTTGATCAATATCTTCCCTGTATTGGGGCCCAAAAACTGGTTGCAACATAGTAAAGCAGAACAATTTCGTCTCTCATACTGACTATGCTTCTGTTAATGTTCCCAGAATACTGTTAGCATTTAACGCTGGCAGAGACATATTGTTCCCAATCATTTTCTACTCCTTTAGGGCCCTGAAATGGCCTTCAGGATGTCTTGCCCTATGTTTTTCTCATGTACTGAAATTTGCCTAGTGATAATGAAAGAAGTTCTATGGTACAGAATGGGAGCAAAATGAGAGATAAAATTAATGTAAGTAATGGAAAAAGAGTTTTCCTTTCCTCTGCCTCACACAGATAGGAAATCGTGTGTAAGTATTTTAAGTCTTCAGGCTTTTGCAACTAGCGGCTGCAATTTTTGACTCAATACTAAAACTTACATTCACTTTATAAAGATCAGGATTCTTTAATTTTGTCAAATGTGGATTCACAACCTGGGACTCTCTCACGCTTTATTTACATTGCTCTTTTAGGAAGAATACTAATGTTTTCTTTTTAAAAACACAGCCAGAGAGGAAGGTTATTTTGTGTTAGAATTTAATAGTACATTTAAAATGTCAGAAGATTGCATTCAGTTCGCTTTTTTATCTTCATGGAGTATCCAGTTTTTCAACCCTTAGGACACTGGGGAAGGCAGGAGTGAAGTACAAACCTCTGCAACATGTTGTGCAGATTTCTAAGATATTAGAAAGATAGCTGATGTACCCAGAGATGTTCTTCAGAGTTCCTGTGCCTGCAATACTAATATTTAACAATTTTTAATGGTGAATATTATTTATACAAGTATGACCTTACAGTTTTGAAAATGCTACCTTCAGTCTTCACAGTGATATCTCATATGGCAGTTTCTCCAGAACGTTAATTACATCTGTCAATAATTCTAGTCCTTCTATGATTGCAATGTATCTTTTAAGATGGTCTCCAGATTCTACACAGGTAAAGAAAATTTCAATGACTGTATATTTTGAAATACCTATTTCAAGGTAAGAAAAAAAGTCTTTCTCTCACCTACACTTTAATTAGGACCACACATCTGTGTAAAAATGAGGAATCTAAAATAAATTTCATTTCGAGGAAAAAATCACAGAAATTGCTATTTACACTTAGGCAAAATAGCCATAAGAATTGTGAATAAGGATAAAATCAATAATTCATAGTGCTACATTTAGACCTCAGATAACTTTTCAGTTAGCTATAATAGGCAATTCTGACAAGCAAATAAAAATATGGAACAGTTTCTCCAAAATATTGCATTGGTTAGGGCTTATTTGTACCTTCCCAAGGTGAACATAGAGGGGCTGTAAAAGCACTGTCATTATTTGGTAATCTCTTATGATCATTTTGCAAAACTCTTTCTTACTTTTAAGGGAAACATTCAATAAATCTTTCCCAATAAGCCTGTTCTGGTCCTAGATTTCATATCTCTGTGTGTCAGCAATGTTTTCTACCACCTTCCCCCTAAAATATATAAGCACTTCTTTAAATTCATCTCAGTTCAACACAGCATGTAAAGTGCAAGTCAAGTAATAAGAAGCACATGGATAACTGTTTTATTGAATGGGCAGTGACCGCAGGAACAGGAGAAAATAGATATGTATACATATATAAC
The DNA here is from genome assembly GCF_037038585.1 of Patagioenas fasciata. Lineage (NCBI taxonomy): Eukaryota > Metazoa > Chordata > Aves > Columbiformes > Columbidae > Patagioenas > Patagioenas fasciata. Next base: position 17,302,494 of record NC_092521.1, read on the forward strand.
ATATATGTGTATATAATTTCCAGTAACTAATCAAACCTGAAACATTTTTATTACTTTTAGGTTGGATAAGACAGGGAAGCAGGAACTGCCAGCAAGGACACAAGTCAAGCCAAACCTCTTTTCTTCATGATTCAGGGAGTGCTCCATTATTTTTTTTTTTTTTACCTTAGTTAAAGCTTCATTGCTACTTCCAAACTTGTTTAAAATTCTCAGAATTACAGTTTGCATCTAAAAGGTGAATAATTTTGCCCATGGAGCTGGTGGAACCTCCATCCATGGACATATTCCAATCTAATGTCAAAGTTACCCCTGCTCTGAATTGCAGTGTGGGCATCACACACTGAGATGCCTTCCAATGTAAGTTATTCTATGATTCTGTTTTGTATATTTTTATCCTGTGCATTAATGGTCATGATAAACATCAGGGCATACAACAGGAGAGGATAAAGGTGCAATATTGCACCAAAATTGCAGATGACACCAAGCTGGAAAGGAGTGTTAATCTGCTTGATGGTAGGAAGACTCTACAAAGGGATCTGGACAAGCTGGATCAATGGACTGAGGCCCGTTGTATGAAGCTCATCAAGGCCAAATGCCACGTCCTGCACTTGGGTCACAACAACCCCTTGCAATGCTACAGGCTTGGTGAAGAGTGCCTGGAAAACTGCTTGGTGGGAAAAAGACCAGGACCATTGGTTTACAGCCGGCTGAATATGAACCAGGAGTGTGCCCAGGTTGGCAAAAAGGCCAATAGCATCCTGGCTTGTATCACAAATAGTGTAGCCATCAGGACTAGGGCAGTGATTATTCCACTGTGCTCGGTACTGGTGAGGCCAAACCTTGAATCCTGTGTTCAGTTTTGGGCCCCTCACCATATGAAAGACATTGAGGTACTGGAGACAGTGCAATGAAGGCATTGAAGGGCCTGGAGCACAAGTCTTATGAGAAGCAGCTAAGGGAACTGGGTGTGTTTGGTCTGAATGAAAAGAGGCTGAGGGTAGACCTTGTTGCACTCTACAACTACCTTAAAGGAGGCTGTAGCATGGAGGGTGTTGGTCTCTTCTTCCAAGTAACAAGTTATAGGACAAGAGGAAATGGCCTCAAGTTGCATCAGGGGAAGTTTAGATTGGATATTAGGAAAAATTTATTCACAGAAAGGGTTGTCAGGCATTGGAACAAGCTGCCCAGGGGAGTGGTGGAACCACCATCCCTGAAGGTGTTTAAAAGACATGTGGATGTGGCATTTAGGGACATGGTTTAGTGGTGGACTTGACAGTGCCAGGTTAGTGATTGGACTTGATAATCATAACAACCTTTTCCAACCTAAAGGATTATATGATTCTATTACTATAAAGAACCTTATTTAAGTGCTGTGTCTATCCAGAGCTAATATTTCAGGGCTTTCCTTGGCAAGATGCGTAAGAGTTGAAATAAGTAGCTAGCATGTTCTTTTTTTTCCCACCTCACTGAAACAATCAAGGACTGGATTCTTACATCCTAATCCTATGAAGTTTTTTAGTATTTGTGTTTCCCATGAGCCAAGATTACATGCGATCATTCAATAGTGGAGTTGATAGAAACCTTCAAATTGATTTCAGTTAAGCAGTGGAAGGCAGGATAAAACCCTGCTTTGAAGGGAAAGGCTACACAGCTGTGACCACTCGTGGTACATCCATGTACTTTGCTGGTTGATACTTGGGAAGGATGAGTGAAAGATACAGTTTATTTCAGCTTACCATAAATCTGAGCTTATTGAGTTTTAGTAATTGGTTTTCTGTTAACAATATTAATATCCACTTTGACTGATGCCTTTCTTTTCTGGCTTCATGGCTTCTACCTGCTACTGTTCTGAATGGTAAAAAAGCTCCTTGTTTTGTTCCTTGTTCTTTTACTCAATCAACAACATGGAGATCTGGGTTTATCTAAAGTTCTCTCTTTCAGTTTGCAGCTCTGAAGACGTTGTTTAGTCAGTATTGGATGGACAGTTCGATTAGAAAGAGGATAGAGTTGTGCTTGATGTGATAACTATGGATATTGGAGATGAAGATCCAGAAAAGTGTCGTTTACAAGTGGAATGCAGCTTTGGAAAATTTACAAATATTCTTGCCATTTTATCATATATACTCACTTTTCTTTCTCTCGTTAATGCTAGCAGCATCTTTCTGATATTCCACTCTGTACAACTAAAAAGTAATTATATGTGCTATTGGCAGGGTGCTACCTGTAGCAATTAATTTAGCCTGTCTAGTGATTTATGAGTGTTGTCTTTTTGTGTACAGGGGTATGATTATACACTTAATAATATCAATTCATTAAATCAAACAGGCTAGATAATTTTAATTCAGCAAGAATATTTTACCGAATTTAAAGCAGATCTGAGTCCTGAATGGGTTTAAAAGTTTTCTGAATAGTGCATTACTTAAAAAAAAAAAAAGGAAAAAAAAAGAAAAAAAAAAAAGTCATGAGACTGTAGTTTAAGAGAGGTCTTGCCAGGATATTCCAGGATTAGATTGCATAAAGTCATCTTTGTTTCCAGTGTAGAGCAATAGGAAAAAAAGGTACATCAGCAATGTTGTGATTATCCATCAGAAGTCATTGCCCTTTTCTGGCAACGTTACTGCCTGTGACTTTGTGTTGGTGTCAAGGCTACACTACAAATATGTAAATGGCTATGCTAGGAAAAGTGCATGAACAAAATATCTTTCTGGAAATTCTTTTTCACTAGTACAATTATGTTTTCATATGACCAGAAAAAGATTTTGTGACTTGAAATATGTTTAGAAAGCTTTAGACACCCCTCTCAAAAACTATTATTCACAGAAACACATTGAGCTTGCCGAAACAGGGGTTCTAATATCTCTAAACACCCATGTTTCACTCAAAAATCCTCACCTAGGCCTGTATCTAGAACTACAAAAGTTCCAAATCATATCCATCAACTATATTCTCCATTACTGAACTCTCACTGTTATGGATTTTAGCTGAGGTTTTTAGATCACACCTTCTACACATTGATGGGTTTCCTCCTAAATGCAGTTTTAGGCCTTATTTTAAAAACAGATGCCATCAGCAAAAGTGTCATCAGACTTTGTTTTTTGTTCTCTTCTAATAGTGAGTGGTTAGGGCTATTTCAGAAGTCTTGAAGGCTTCCATTCTCTTCTGTATCTCAGAAAATTCTCACCTTGTTTGCCCGTATTAATATGAACAAACCAGTGGACTGAAGTGGACTGAATGTTGGGTTTTTTTTTTTTTTTTTTTTTTTTTTTTTTTTTTTTTTGTAATTGTGTGTGAAAGGAGACATCCTCATCCCTCCTGTGAAAGCTGGGCCACTGTGTAGAAAGCAGAAACTTTGTTGACGCTTCTATCTGAAGGGATATATATTATAAGCTCTCACTCTCTAGGAAACTCCCGAAAAAGCCTCTTCATGTTCTAGGCATATCACGGTGCACAAAATAACTACAGGTTTGCCGACCTGTGGAAGGAAACTGTAACAAGAACAACATTAAGCCTGCCATGTAGACATTATACCTGAGGAGCAGGAGAGGGGGAGAGGACAAAAATCCTCTTAGATTGTAGATACATTTCCAAGGGCTCAGGGGCTTGGTAGTTCTTCGCTGTTTCTCTGTGAAGAGGTGTTCTCAGTTTTTGAAATGTGAGCTTCACCAAACAAAGGAATTTGGGTTTAATGAGGTTCTCTTTGAGTAACAAGGAGTATTACTATAGAAACTACAGGTAAGATGTTTACTTATTTCTTGGTTACCTAATCAAATCATCAGTATTTGTGCATCATGAGCAGTGACAAAAATTGGGCAAAGGGGAAATCAAGATGAGAACCTGGGGCCCAATACTGAAAGGTCTACATCTGTGAGAAATTTTATAATTTTAGGAGTTAATAATTTGCTTGAAGCAACACAATAGGTAGAGAAACAAAAAGTATATTCAGAATCTATTTATGAAACATACTTTTCATCTTGTTTTTTTTTTTTTTTATTGCATCTGATTTTTTTTTTTTCCAGATGACTTTGTCTAAATTAACCTTTAAAAAGAGAATATATAGCTTTCATCCTATTCCAAGAAAATGAGCTTGAAACAAATTCTCAGGAAAAAATGGAACAGAATATTAAAATTTGGACCGTATTTTCTCACCTTCCTCCAGTCTCTTCATGTTGTCTATTATCTAAAAGATCAGATTTATACAGGAAAGACATGACCACAGGAATCTTTTCCCAGAACCTGCTTTGGCTACTTGGGATAGATGAGAGGGAATCTATTGGACTGCCTGAATTTCTAAATAATACTTTTGTCATTTTTATGTTGACCATTTTTTCTTATTACTTTCCTCTTTTTTGATGCAAAATCTTTGAAAGACCTTCAATTACATGTAGGAGATTGAAACTCTGGTGTCTAGGTTTTACTTATGTAAATATTTATGAATGATATATAGATAAGAAGTCTTCCTAGTGCAACCTATAGTTTTATTTTATAATGATGTATATTGCAATTCAACACCATCAATCACTGATATGATTCTCTGACACCTAGTTTTAGAATGACTTTAATGATCAATATAATGTAAAGCAACTGCATTGCAGAGTAAATCTAGACTTTAAAACAGAAAACAATGCTATTGTAACATATCCACTATTAATAAAATGTCAGTACATACAGCACATGGGAGATACAATACAGTTGCTTTGTAGTTTGACTTGACTCCAAGTAATAATTTCTTTTCAGAGTTCCAATCTTAGTTTTATATCCATATGGTTATTAAGGACTGTCTCTGAAAGAATTAATGTTGTGATGGCATTAAATTCAAATTTATTTGTATTTTTAAATAAACAAGATTAACATTTAATGAGAAATATTTGTGAAAGTATCCTTCAATAATTCATCATGCAATCACAGGATATGCATAACATTTGCACATAATTTGTGTAAATATTACTTTTTTTTTTTTTTTTTTTTACTTTTGCAGGCAAGCAATTTTTTTCTGGCATAACAGCTCAGAAATCTGGAAGAAGTGTACTAACATTTACAGACAAATAAAGCCAAAATACCAGGTAAACTGTATACAATATAGTCCTTATTTCTTACATGCTGATCTCCTATTTTAGGAACAATGGTGTGTTTTAAAAGTGATTTTAAGCTTGTAAGAAGCAGTAGGTATTCTTAAAACCTGTTAACAGTCTTTCAAAATGTGGATGTAAAGAACAGGGCTTTTATTCAGTGTCTGTTGGTGAGGTTTTCCTCTAAACAAGATTAAACTTTCTCATGCTGCTCAAAAGTAGAAAGCATAAAACTGCAGGTTAATATGTAAGTTTGCTCTAGGTTTTATAAGTATTTCTTTGCCAGACAATACACAGATAATTTGAATTCTGATGTATTCCCTACCTATAATTTTTATGGACTAGTATTGTATTTAAATTAGATATTATTTAAATTTTATTTACTAGGCAAACATAAAGGAACAATATAGTTGATTGTTATTACTCAAAGTATACTGAATACACCATTACCATTATGATGATTGGTATTTAAAATGGTAGCTATATGGACTCTGCAGCTACAAAGGGCTCACTCTGGGAATGAGATGACACACAGCTAACATAGGTATGCTGATTACCTGGAATGGCTCCAGGCATGGTGCTGGGCTGTGTACTGTGACCCTGACATCTCTCATTTCTCTTAAATAAAGTAGGTAAGAAAAACATGACAGGAGCTGAATGCAAAAAGTAATGTGGTTAAGGGCCACAGAGGATGTCAGAACAGCTGTTGTCAAAGGAAAGGTCATGAACTAGATGGCAGAGAAGAGGGACTTCCTCTAGGACCTAGTAAAACTAATTGGATCAGATTGCTTAAGGAAATTAAGAAATAGTTGAAAAATGTTTTGCTGTTGCCTAATTAGGATTCCATGCTGAGTTTCCAGTATGAGATGCTGGCAAGGAGCAGGTAGGGGAGTAGGGAGAAAACAGGGAAGTCCCAAATATTCTACTTCTCTGCAACTTGAAACTATTCTTGGTGTCTCTGTCCCAACACTAGAATTTAACTGGGCTGACTGCTGGAGCAAAGCACCAGCTGAGTCTTCCAAGATGGCAGAATTCAACTGTATTTCAGATCGCCATCCTGAGTTTTATAATTACTTCTATAGCAACTTCTGGTGAAGGATCTCAGTTTATCAGCTCTAATGAAAGAAGTATCCTGTGTCAAATGATCATCTCCATTTGAGTGATAAAGTTAAGTAGCTGTGTCAACATGTGAAACACCTAAAGACTATGAAATAGAAAATTATATATATATTCCTGAGTCTCAACAGTATTCTTACTCTGAAAGCATTTCCCTGGAAGTGAAGATGGTTTTAAACAAGTGCAGTACTGATTAGGTGGATAGAGACTTAAAGTGCAAACAACCCCTCACCTTCCCAAAGTGTTGATGGAATACAACAGCATACGGTGGATTAGCTGCCTCTAAAGAAAAAAAGTAATTGCAAACCAAATGACAAAGTTGTACACTATCTGATGTCTAGGGAGGAACCTGGCAGTGTGTAGTGCAAATCCAAGCTGATTATGATCCACAGTAGTGGAAGGCAGGAAAAATGTACGTCAAAGAGGTGAAGAACACATATTAGGCTTGTACTCAGTCAACCACATTAACCTTTTGCACTTGTGGGCTGTTTGCCACTAATTTCAAAGTCCTTCAGGAGCATGAGAGCTAGATTTTTGTAATTTTCTTTGGTTGAACCTAGCTTAAAGGAACTACTTACATGAGAAACACCATGATTGGCCAGAACAACTTCTCATTCTCTCAGCAAATGATGTTATCCCCTTCAAACAGATAGAGGATCTAAAATACAGAAAAGTTAAACTATTAAAGCTTCTGTATGTCTGGAGCAAAATCCTTAAAGTCTGGGATCTTGAGACAGTAAGCTGTGAGCATAAAAGAAGTAGACTGAAATAGGTTGCAATTAGGTGCTTTCTAAAAGCCTATGGAAATCAGTGGAGAAGTTTTTCAGTTGACTACAACAAGCTTAAATTCTGTCCCCACATTGTTAATTATTACCTCAAAAAAACAAGCTCAGCATAGCTCTAATATAAATAAGAAATAGTTTATTTTAAAACTGTGTGTTAAAAGTGTTTCTGTTAGTACATTACAGGCTGGTGACAGTAAATGATCTTTCCAGAAAGAGTGATGTGTAAGGTCATTGCAATTCATGATCATGAAAAATAAAAAACCAAACAAACCAAAAACATTGATATCCAAGCGAAAAATTATTTGAAAATGTAGGATGACAAAAGTTCTAAAACAGAGGTGAGATAAATCTTCTAAACAGAATACTGCATTAAAACCTGGAAATATGACACTAGTAGGATTTGTTTGTTTGTTTTTAGTGGGAATAGCAATTCTTTTTGAAGTGCCCCTTGCAGTTAACAAGTTTGTACTGATAAAAGCTGAATAGGAAACTTGAACTTTTGACAGAAGGTCTTCCTGTCCATACCATTTGGAAGGCTTAGTGAAGATTATAATGTTTGGAGTGGAAACTGACAATATGTAGCTTACTTTCAAGTTTATAATCAATATCAATCTATGATCAATCATATACTTTTTTTTTTTCATACCTACCTTATTACAATTTGCAGGATTTGCAGTGCTGTTTTCTTTTAAAATACAACTGAAGGAGTAAGCTGTATCTGTATCTTTCATCTGTATTCATTGTTCAGTTCTTACATTGCAGGAGAACAGAATTCAGTTTCCTTTGTCTCAAGATAATGAAGTGCATATTTCTTACCACACAAAATGCTCGTAGCTTAATGCTTGTGAAGTGAGTGTGTAGGATGTATCGGGATGGAGGCATTCATAAGTCAATCTGCTGAGATTTCCAGTGTGCACAAACATAAATCAAGGATCAATAATTCAGAGCGATATAAAAAACTAGATTCCTAATCAAATTATTTAGGAGGAAGCAGACTCTTAGATTCAAATCCAGGAACACTGGTATGTTTTAAGACCTCTTTTCCCTTACTGAGTTGTGGGGAGCATCTGGCTGTAATATTTGTGTGTGCAAAAAAATGACTTCTCATGGAATTCAGTAAGAGATAGGATCTGTAGAACACACAGTTTTGTGATAAAACTCACTAGCTGACATCTCTTTTGCAGTTTCCTACTCAGATGGTTTTCTTGAGACAGCTTTTTCTTGAAATGTGGTATACTGAAACAAAAGTTGCTTTATAGCAATGGACTACGCAGAAACAGCAGAATAATCTCCAGATTTACAAAGTTATTACACTTTTTATGCTATTTTATTAGCTTAAAAAAATCTTTATTTCGTATAAACTATAGAATGGTCACACCATTTGATGCAATGTTATCTGTGTTACACAATCGGGAAAGACACAGGCAGACATTTTCACCTGTAATCCCAAGAGAGCAGATTTGTGTAGTAAGTTATAGACCTTGCTTATGTTTCTGACAGGGTCCACAAAGAAGGAAAGTGACCTACTTCTAAATCACTAACCTCAAAAATTATTTTATTAAATATGTTTTTTTTCCTATCTCAGTAATTTCCTAACTATGAATATTAAGTTCAAAATTCTTTAAGACAAGAGACGGTAACTCTTCTGCTTGTTCTGCTATCAATGCTGATTTATAGGACCTAAGGGGTAAAATTAATATACTGTCTCTCCTTACTGTGATCTGCCCTAAACATACCTCAGCACTGAACAGAGATAGCAATGGAGTAGCCAAACCTTAGGCGTATTAAACAACAACAAACTGGATCAGAAGTTTTCCTTATGGTTTCTCTGAATCCCTCCTGAGCATTATCTACATGTCATCATCACTTTAAAAAGTGTTCTTTGTCTTGAGATGTAATATCAGATCAACAGACTGAGAGCTGAAGATTTTACCTATTGCATGATGCATCATGATGTTAGACTTTCACAATACTCTTCTGCACCTTAGTATTCTGTGTGGAAAACAATTTAATATTAGAGAAACTTGAGCGGAGCTCCTTGTTTCAGTTTTTTAAAGTAAATGCTAGAGGTGGAAGACTGAGTGTTTTGTTGCAGACCACAACTATAGGTAGAGGGTTACAAAAATCTCTGCTCCTTGCAGTGGTCAGAAAACTGATATTGATAAAAGCAGGTCAGAGACTGAAACAGGAATATCTCAAACATTGTGGCAAAATGAGTTCTACAACATCCAGCAACAGGAGATAGGACATGCACAGGAGCCGGAGATGGGACAATTCGTGATAAGGTGAATTGTGATTTATATGTCAATGGCAAGCTAATGAGCCAGAGACAAAGATGGAGTGGCTGATACAGGAGGTGGGGATGTGTTGAAGAGCACACAGCCTCATCTTTTGATAGGCCCAAAATGTCATTAAGGGAAAAGGCCCCAGACTGCTGTGACCCTTCAAGGTGGCCTGAGACCCTTCAGGACTTTTCCATCTTTTGCGATCACCCTTCACTGACACCTGCCAACAGACCAAAGATTATGCAAGCAGGCGATCCAGAGGACTGTAAGAAACCTACCTGCACAAGAACTGGTGATGTGCACCTGTCCTCCTGAGGACCACTCCACTCACCAGTCTCACCGCAGGAAATGAACAAGACACTGGAGGACACTGCACATTGCTTGATCCAAGACTAAAAATCCCATCATGCACAAAGCAGAGCCATAAGGATGGTGCAATCTCTCTCTCTCTTTTCATTCTTTCCTATACTTCTGTTCTTTTGCTTTCCTTCTTATAAGTAATGTAGCAAGATAAGTAACGTAAGATTTACAGCCCCACATATGTCGCAAACTTTTTATATTTACCAATTTAACTTAAATCACATAAATCCTTCTGCCACCAAATAATTTGCGAATTGGGACAAGATGCAAAATAAGAACTTCTTGTTACAGACCTTCAGTATTGTGTATACTCTTTTCCAGTCAAGGAGACCCGCGAACCTCAGTCACCTCTCCCCCCACCCATATCTCTAGGTGGGATGTGACAGAGCAAGATATCTCTGCTCCTGCAGCACAGCAGGTGTCTGCGACCTCACCAACAGTTCTGTACACCAGCTGTTCACAAAGACATCCTGATGAAACATTGAAGTGATGGCATTGCTGAATCCTATGTACATTTGTCTTTAGACAAAATTAATAATATAAGAGGTTCTGAATACACTAATATTATAGATACGTTATTTCTGTTAATTGTAAATGGTGTGATCAATGTATTTTTATTTTTAAGAGCAAACTGTCTTAAATAAGGAGGTTCATAATAAGATCAGAATAAACCTGGAATATTGCATTTCATATAGATATGAAATATGCAGATCACTTGCTTTACGTGTATGTTTTCTTTTTTTTTTCCTTGACAATGATATTCTGTCCAAATTTATTAATGAAATATAGAGGATTTCAGTTTAATAACAAATATACTTTTTTATTTAAGGGTTTACTATAATTTTTCCATGCTTTTTCTGTGAAATTTAGGTTTCTGTTTCATCCTGCTCTGCTAGATGTGCTGAATTTTCTTTTTATTTGGTTGATCACTCTCAGGACTAAAGTAACCTGAACTCTGATCACTTTTCAAACTCATTTTGGTTTTAGAAAATATTTTCTGGGGATGGAAAAGACTCAGAGGGATGTGGAGGGGAGTCAAAGTGAAAGCTTTGCACAGATTTTGGTTATAATTGAGTAAAACCACAACAGTCCGCCTGATTTCCACTTGGGTGATGCAAGTAAGGGAGCCATTGATCTGATAGGTTCCTAGAACTTCAGGTCAGGGAAGACCTTTAGATAATTTCTGACTTCATGTATTCAGTACATAAACTTACAGTCAGATACTCCTACAGCAAGCCAAAAGGCTTCAAATAAACTGATGTATTCGGATCTTCAAAACAGTGGAGCAGTTGAGCCACAACAAACAATGAGTGAGACAAAGCTTCTAACAGTTTCTGGTGAGATACTTCAAGATTATTGCACCTTGCCTTCAATTCAGTAGTTAAAAAATCCTCTAAAAATCCTACCAAACTGAACAGAACCACAGTTTATTTGTTAAACTAGTGGAGATAGTGGCTTTGAACCTGGGAGAAAGATTTATTAACCACTGACCTGGAACAAACATTCTTCCACTGCAGAACAGGATCCACCCTTCCCAGTCTTTCAGCTCCAGGCACAAACAGATGTATGCAAACTAGGAAGATAGGAACAACCTCCATCTTTCTCAACAATGCAAAACAAAACAAAGATAGAATAGTTTGGACACCTGTGCATTTCCCTTTATCAAAGATGAAACAACTGTACTGTACCTGACAATCCCTTTCTCAAACAGAGAAAGGATGAGATCTTTGTAAGACCTTAACAACCACAGAATTAGCTGAGACCAAATTAGATAGACCAGGTCAAATATCTAGTTGTCTTTCCTGCCTTTTGCACATCATGAGTGTAAGAACAAAAGAAACGTGTAGTATGGCTTTCCTATTCTCTCTTACTCTTCCTATCTCCAAAAATTTGTAGCTTGCAGTGTGCCAGAGCGTTAACAACATGGATGACCACATTTTTGTCCTTGAGCCTCTACTAGGACTCAATTTAATTTGCTACTATAGATGAAACCTTTAATTTCTCCCTGTCCTCTATCAGGTAACAGCAAAGGACGTCTACTTGTCTGGGTTTCCCCAGGACCTGGGGGGCCCTGCTCTTTGCTTTTAGGCCTTGTGACTAGCCTAGCATCTTGCTGGAAAAATTAACTGGTATTTGCTATCAAGCCACATGATAATTCTATGATTAGTCTGCAGTACATATTCTTGAAGTATAGGGGGACTTTGAAATACCAATTATGATAATATAGCCAGTGGCAGTGAAGACAAAAATAGTTTAAAATGCAGATTGGATTCAGTGGTAATACTGTTAGGAATATGATCACATTGAAGGTATATACTGTTCTAATTTATGTTTTTGTTCTTATTGGAAATTGTCATGTCACCTTGGTAGCCTCCACAAGGAAAGAAGTTAATGGAGCTATCTGACCACTTTGGATGCATCTGAATTTACCAAATAGGAACTGCAACTTATTACAAGAGATGCAGTAGCAAAGTTTCTTACTCTCCAGGAAAAGAGAAGAAATAAAAAGGGGTGAGATGTGTTGCATTATGAGCAAAACATCTGAAAACCAAGCATTTTATTTTGTGGTTGTTTTTATGAATCATTCATGCATATGTACTTACAATATTTTATGATCTTGAGAGCCCTTCTGAGTGTCTTTTTCTCAAAAGAGAGCTTAAAAAAACTGAAGCATACCACATTTAATGGACTGTATGCACCATTTCGGTGGAAGCTTAATAGTTATTCTATTCTATTCTATTCTATTCTATTCTATTCTATTCTATTCTATTCTATTCTATTCTATTCTATTCTATTCTATTCTATTCTATTCTATTCCATTCCATTCCATTCCATTCCATTCCATCCTATCCTATCCTATCCTATCCTATCCTATCCTATCCTATCTGTTTTTAAGACACCTACCTATTTAATCTATTTTTAAGTTGTGCAATCACTCTAGCGAGAGAGCTATAAAACACATAGGTCATATCATGAAAGTAACAAAAACTGGGAGTACATCTAGGGGTATAATTTTGTATGTTTAATTTAAGGATTTGTGCCCCTTATAGTATCCCATCTCAGAACAACAACAGCAGTCTCTGCCCCCTACTTCTGTTGTGCCCAGTATGTGGTTACTGAACTGCATGGACTTTTGATCAATACAAATTCAGCTCCTAAACTCTGGCTATGTTGTGTGATATGAAGTGGAAATGTGATAGTACTGGGGTTACCAGGTAAGTCAGGATTTCAGCATGTAGGGTGATTGAGCCAACTTGAGCCATAATTGAGTTCAAAACTGAAAGCTCCTTCTTCCTATGGAAATCTTTAGTACAAACAGAAACAGTTACATGATCTGAAGAAAAGCATTAACCAGGGGTAGATTACATTAACAATCTTTAGAGTCAAACATAAAAATGAATCATTGTTACTGGAAGATGCTAAGGACTAAAATGAAATAACTCTGAGGTATCAGCAGAAAATAAAGCCATGTGGGATCAGTTGTGATATCTGCCTGTACTGAAGTATATGTGGAAACATGAAAATTACTTAGTGTTTTCATGAATTTATTGTAAAAAGTGAGACTACTGAGTCACAATAGATACATTCTGGTGATTTCCCTATGCCATTTTGTATCCCTGATAAATAAAACTTTCAGGGCATAGCTTTCTTACGGATATTTTTCAACTACTTCAAGATTACCCTCTGGCCTGGCCATGACACCACAGTTCCTTTCAGACATGGTGTAATTAAAGAGGATCATTGGCAAACTGGATTATTGCCAGAGTAGTCCATTGTGTGCCCTCCCACCCAGTCTTCATATCTTAGTCATCAACATCTTCTACTGCTCAAAGCATAACATGAGATTATTAACTCCTTTTATTTCATATGCAGGTATCAGAAGAGTCAAAAAAGGTTGTAAAATAAATGAAAGCAGACTGTATTGTGATTGTACTTGTACTGCACTTATACTTTAATTTCAAGACAAGGAAATTCACATCTACTCATTTCAAACATGCTGAATGTATCATAAATGCAATATAGCTTCAACTCTCTGTACAAGAGGGCTGGCAGGTTACTCATTTTCTTTTATGGCAGTAACTCCTCAAAGTACACAACTCATTGCAAAAACAAATCATAAAACCCTTTCTTTGTATACATTATACAAAAGCACTATTACTGTACATTGCTATATAAATATGCTTTTTGTATTTAATGGCTCCATTAGGCATGTTTTTTGCTTCCTAGCTGCTTTGATTAAGAACTGACTGAAGTTTTAGCTCCTGGCTGTATCAGTTGAAAAGACACTCTTAGCTTTCATTTTTACTGAGTACCTATCTGTGTAAATTGTGGCTAGAAGTGGCCAGCTGCATCAGTGTACGGACTCAGAACAGGTGTTTGCATGTGCAATCAAAGTAGTTCAAGTAAAAGCTATTGACATGTGCACACTCAACTGTTCAGAATACAAAGTTGGGATTTGAAAATCGAGTTAATTTTTACCCGTTTTTACTGCTGCTAAGAAATACCTTTTTTTTTTTTTTTTTCCAGATAATCCAACAATGTCACTGAACTCCTAAATGCTGGAGAGCTGGAGAAGAAGTGAACTGTTTCTATTAAACAGAATATGTGGAACTAATCTGTTTAAAATGCATTAAAAATTTATTACTTGAACATTAACATCTCCTTTACAAGGCTATGAACTTACATTGCAGATACTGTAATTTTTCAGAGAAAAGTACTTTTCAAATAAATTTTCTTATTCAAACAAAAAAACTGAAAAGATTTTTTTAAATACAGTCAAAAGCACTTGTTATCTACTAAGATCAAAGAAACTTGCATTGTACACAGTTGTTCTGAAAGGGCTGTTTATTTTTTAGTGTGAGGAAATTCTAAGCGAGTGTAACTCTATTGCTGATCAGACATTTGTACAAGCTTGTGGCAAATATTGAACATCAGCCTACAGCCACAGGCCTCTGAAAGCTTTGTCAGCACAAGGTAAGGAAACCTCAGCAATGTTAAATAAGTCTGTGAAAACTACCATGTGAAGCAGTTGGAAAGAACAGAATGTCTGTAATGAAAATCAATCAATCAGGAAACAAACAAACAAACAGACAAACAAAAAACAAACAAAAACCAAAGAGCTACCCCTAACAAAAGTTACCCTTAACAAAATTTCTTAATACCTTTGACAGTTGTGCTGGTTTGGGTTTGTAAAGTTTATTTGATTTTTAGAGTACAGAAAAGCCTTGGAAAAAAGCAGAAGATTCACATTTTTACATCCAAATATGTTTTATTATGTTTTGTATGCATTATTGTTGTTATTGTTATTATTATTATTAGCCTAGCAAATGCTAACTACATCTTAGTTATAGTTCTATGTGTCATGAGAAATGAAATATCAATAACTTAATTATTAGCCTGCAAAGTGTGTGACTTTGATACTGAATTAAATAGCTGGCATATGTTTGTAAGATTAAATTTATCTAGTCTGCCTCCGCAAAAATTATTATTGATTTTGAGCAAGATAAGTAAAATGAAAAATATTTGACTTTTAGTAGATTCAATAGGCAGTATAAATGAGAAAAAATGAACACTGATTAGGTGGTTTATTCCTTGGTATCACTTACAGTTAATTTCAAGAAGTATAAGATGACATAAACAGGCCTACAGGAAGAGGAGTTGAAGATATATTAATATAGAAGATAGAAAATGAGAAATAGGTGCAGAACTACTTTTGAGGTGGAGGAGATTTCCTATAAAAGATTTACAGAGTAAGTATTGGCAAAGTATTATCAAAAATAATCAATCGCCTTTTAAAACAAATGTTTTCTCCCCTTGGACATCAGCCAATGACCAGGGCAAGTATGGACTCCTTGAAAGAATTAAACCTACTAATGTCTACAGTATTTATTATGCATATTATTACAAAATGTTCCTTCGTAATGTAACAATTTCCTGAAACACTTCCTATAATTGCAGTTTGTGTTAGAGAAGTTTATCTTATAAAGCCAAAAGATAAGGACTATTTCAGCTAAATGGAACATTTTATGAATGGTGGAGTTTTCAATCTTATCTCCCTCTCCCAAGTGCTATTGGAATTCAGCTGTCAAAGTGAAGGGACCTCACTTTTTCTTTTCTTAGCTGTCAACCTCAAACTATACATGAACTCCCCATCTTAAAACAATAGTAAAATAAGCTTTTTGTTTATACAGCTCTTTCACAGTCTGGGAAGACAAGCAGAACAAAAGCGTATATGCCATTGTTGATTCCATATTGTGATAGAGGGTAATCCTGATGTTTTTTATTGTGATAGATCCTCAACAGAATTTTTCCAGATTAAATCTCTTGTTTACTATTTTTTAGAAACCTGCCTTGGAGCACCTTTTTTGGCAGCAGGAGTCACCATGTTTTCACAGGTAGTCCGTGCAGGTGCTGAGAGAATGATCGCTTCCTTGAGGATCCTAGATAACAAGGGATATGTGTCTTGATCAGTCAGTTGTTGTGTTCATAGCAGGGCTGTTTATTGGTTAGCTAAAATGTCTTTTCATTAGTTAGCTGGTCTGCATTTTAATCCTTGCTTGCGGACAGAACTGATGAGGTTAAAGGTGATCTAGTGACTATGCTTCTACAGGTATGTACCATTTCATCAGAGAACTCATGTCCAAACTAAGAAAAACTAAACCAATACAATGTAATAGGATACAAATATAAAATATATTCTAAAATAATTTGGAAAATTTCCTTCCAAATATAATCATAGTCCATGTATCCTTGTTACTAGTGTACTGAGGAACTACTGGGGATCCAGGATTACTATACCATTGTTTCTTGGATAGTTTGGTGTATGTAACATATATCTCTAGGAATATACAGTATGGACTACTACCTGTTAATATTGTTTCATTCATAATGAATGGTTTACTTGTCATATCAGTTACACACCCATTCCCAAAAAGACCATCTTAGATCCTCATTCATGGGGAAATAAAAAATTTATTAAAGAGTTAAGTTTACTTGAAAAAATTATCAAAGAGCTTGTTTAACTTGCTTGGTCAACACAATATCATGACTGATTGCAGACTAAGTGTCAAAAATTATTTATTTAATTTGAGCTATTGTAGAACCAAAGATTATTCTGTTTATGCGCCTCTTATGCTTGAAGACTTCTAAAATGAGTGGTAAATGCTAGTTAAATATTCCCATACTCGAAAGTAACTGCATGTGAAAAAAATAAAGTAAAAAAATTAGTCCGTTATAGAACTGCGTACCAGTTATAAAAGAATTAATGAGGTTTTTTTTTCTACCAACAGTCAAATCTACCAATGGCCAGATTTTATGTTTCTGTCCAGATTGATCAAATAGCTTGGTACACAGCCTCTGCACGTTTGATGAGGGAGAAAGGTTTTCCCCTAGCTAGCCACAAAATAAAGGTAAGTAAGTTTTCCTAGATGCATCTGTTAATGCAACAACCACAGAATTGCCCAATACAGAAAAGAAGGCTGGGAGAGATCCCAAGACTGAGAGCACTGAGATGTGTGCTAGGGTTTTGTCTAATGTGTTCTTAAGGGGCTGAAGTATTCCACAGCTATGGCAGGCAGTTTTTTTCAAGTGCTTCCTTTTTTTGCTTTTTCCTTGCATTTGAATCTTACCTTTCTTGCTGCAGTTTAAGCTCATGACTTCTTGCCATCTTCACCATAACTTGGAGAGAACTCCACAGGTAAAACAACTTAAGATTTCTCACTGTTTCCTTTTCAACACTGCTGAGCATTCTGACTGTCCCTTAGATCCTCTACAGTTTGTGGTCTATATGCCTCTCATTTTGCATTTCCTCAATGAGATGACGCTTGACCAATGCAGAAATACAGGAATGATCTCTTCTTTGTATTCCATTTGTTTTGCAGTTCTTTGCAGACACTTGCATCTGTTTCTGAAGGATTGCTAGGTCAGTCACTCTATAGTTTTGAAATGGAAGCTTCTTAACTGAGGATGGCTTCATCTCACTTAAGTTTTGTCATTTTAAGGATCTATAACCTAAGCTAATTTTCTAGAATCCTTGTTAGTCATTGTAAATAAAGCCTCTGACTAAGAGACAAAATCCCAAGGCTGTATTTTTTCATAACTACTTCCCAACGAATCTGTATTTTGACTAGACTACTCAAGAGCTAGTTGTTGTACTGAAATGGTACTTTTGCAGCAGCACCTATCACTATTGGGATCAGTGGATTAGAACGTAGGTGGCATCTTGTCTGGACCACGAGGCTCAGTGGCTTATGATCAGCAGTGCAAAGCATGGCTGGCAGCCAGTCATTAGTCAGCAAAGAGACAACTGGAGCCAATACCAATTTCACATGTTTATTAATGACCTGATAGATGGGATAGAAAGCAGTTACAGTAAATTTGCAGATGAGATGAAATTAAGGGAGCAGTCAATAAGATGGACGGTAGGGCTACTATTCAAAATACTGGAGTAATGGGCTGACTGAAGCCTCACGAAGCTCAATGAAGTGAAATGTCAAATCCCGCCTTTGGGGACAAAAAAATCCAATGCACCAGTACATGCTAGAGTCTGACTCACCAGAAAGTAGTCTTTCAGGAAAGGACCTGGGGGTCCTGGTGCACAAAAAGGCAAGAGCCTTCTGGACTATATGAGCAAGAACGCAGCCAGCAGGTTGGAGGAAATAATTCTTCCTCTCTAATCAGCACCTGTAAGAACACATCTGAAGCACTGTATTCATACATCTCAATGGATTTTGTTTCCTCTGGAAGGGGTAGATTATTAAGAGATACGGAAGAATGGTCTGTGTAACCTCCAAACAGCACATCTTGGCAGAACATGCAGATTAAAAAAAGTTATTGTATATGAAAAAAGCTGTTGTTAGTGTGATGACTAACTTATGTCTTGCCCACTTTCTACATTTATTTCCTTCTCAAAATGTACAGAAACTAATTTCTCAACAGGTTTGGACATAGATTAAGAATTAATGCTTCATTTGAATACCCACTCATAGTGCAGAAGTGTTATCATGCTGTGAATATATTGTATATATTATTATATAATTAATACATAATGACTTGAATCTCTAACTATGTTATTCTGTATTCTGTGTTACTGGTTTTAGAGCTTAATGTTATCAGTTGCCCTCAGTAGTATTTACTGGATAGCTATTTTGAGATAGTTCCCATACTTAGAACTTGGGTAGGAGTCTTAGACATTTCTCTGCCCTGTCAAATAAAGTATTTTTTAATTTTCTTGAATTTCCTGTATTCAGATATTTTCATTATATTTTACAGAGGAGGAAAGTTCAGGTCATTATTCAGTCATTGTTGTAGCACTTGACATTACTGTGTGGTCCTTTTTGGCTTGTCTTTGAGGATTCTTCCTTCAGTATGATTTTGATGAGAAAACCTAATTGTGTTGTGAAATTTCACGTGCAAGTTACTCAGAGTTTAACATGGTTGATACACACATACAATGCAGCTATTACACATCTTTCTGCATGAAACATTTATAGAAATTTGTGTTTTGCCAGAATACTCATATAAACCATGCATCATGTTAAGCATATTCAAGATCCAGCTCTCCTCATTAACACAGAATATATCTACCATGAGATTCAGCAGGAATGTAGCTTTGTCTTACCTTGCTATTTATGAAGCCAAACCACACTGAAATCACAAGGTCCAACAATGTTCTTCTGAACAGAGCCAGGCCTTGGCTGGTTAATGATGCTGGGAATTCTGAGACAATTAGGTTCCACCCATAAATTCTGGCATTTTCCAGAAAAAGTTTTATCAAGAAGAGTCAGTTTGTTTGATGACAGAGCATAAATGCCTCACTTCCTACTATACTTGTAATAAATCAATCAGCAGAGAAATTTATTGAAACAGTTGTATCAGACAAAAATATATTCCATCTGCCTGTTATATTTTGGCTGGCCACACAGCACTAGTGAGGATAAAAAGATTTGATACAGATATAATAATTGAGCAAAACCATAAAATATAGTTCATACCACCGGCTGGGATTTGTAGGTTGCATGTTCTACGTTTTCTGGATGTGGAAGTGTTATTCAATGGGTCAGATGAATAGCATTCTAAAATTGCCTGGATCTTCTCACCTCAAAAAAAATCGTGATTGCCCTGCAGCTCTGATACAGATGTTTCCCTTGTAGGCAAATGAAGTTAAGAATATAAGAACATAGGACAGTGCCTCCATACTTGATCACACTAAAGGCTGACACCTTACCTGCAACAATGACTAATAAAAAATTTGAGAGGAATATAAAGATGTAAGTATAGAACAAATATATTCTGATACTAAAATATACAGTATGCCTCTTTTCTCACTTTCTCACCTCCATATTAGAAAGAAGACATGTAAGCATATATAGAGAGATACTTCTCCCAAATCATCTCCTATTCTGTCAACTGTAGCCTTGCAACTTACTGAGACATAAGGTGGAGTCCTTTGTATTTCAAAGTCTTTGCTGTATTTTTCTGCAGTGAATTTGTCTAAGTCTGTTAAACCCAGTTAAAGTTTTAGCAGTGTTAAGTGAGATACATCCTGCCATAACTGACCATTGCACATGTACTGGATTATGCTGAATGCTAAGATTTTTCATTGTGTATCTGCCATATGTTTTAATGAAATACATATTTTGGTTTTTGGAACTTGGTTCTTACTGTGATTAGATAAAAGATACCTGTTTACATTTTGCAGCTTAGAAATATGTGGGCCTGAGGCAAAGTCAGAGTAAAATGATAATAGTTGAAGAAGTCATGGCAGAGGACAAAATCTGGGTGTTCTTGAGTTAAATTAAGAATGGGTGTAGCCCTGGGAAAGAAAAAAAATCACTCATTTGTCTAATGTAACAAATAAGCTTTGCAGATGGTTCTAACTTCAGGAGAGGCATCTAGATGAATAAGGCATGACTCACTTTTTTCCCAATTTTGTTCAATTTCTTACTTCATGTCATGAAAGATTGCAAATGAATAACTGATGCTATTAGAAAAAACACATGCTATTGACTCTCTCTTTAATTTCCAGTTGGAAATTAGCAATGGAGAAGGATTTATTTTTCTGTATACTGGTTTTGGCTAGGGTAGATTAAATGTTCTTCTTAGTAGCTTGTATGGTGGTATGGTTTGGATTTGTGATGAAGACAGTGTTGATAACACACCGGTGTTTTAGTTATTGCTGAACAGTGTTTACACACCATCAAAGTCTTCTCACGCTGCCCTGCCATTAGGCTGGGGGATGCACGAGATGTTGGGAGGGGACACAGGCGGGACAGCTGAACACAACTGACCAAAGAGATATTCTATAATACATGATGTCATGCTCAGCAATAAAAGCTGGAGGAAAGAAGGAGGAAGGGAAGACATTTAGGGTCATGGCATTTGTCTTCCCAAGTAATTATCATTATGGATGATAAAGCTCTACTTTCCTGGGAATGGCTAAACATCTGCCTGCTGGTGGGAAGTTGTGAACGAATTCCTTGCTTTGTTTTGTCTGTGTGCATAGCTTTTGCTTTGCCTATTAAACTGTCCTTATCTCAACCCACAAGTTTCCTCATTTTTACCTTTCTGATTCTCCCCCCCATTCCACCAGAGGGGAGTGAGTGAGTGCCTGTGTGAGCCTGAGCTGCCTGCCAGGGCAAACACACAGCAGTCTATCAATCTGTTATAGATTCCCTGTCAAATGTATCGGAAAAATAATTTTAAGATATACTTAAGACTCCTTACTGGCATTGGTTGGGCTAAAGACTACTTAGACTGCTAGGTAGTACTCGCTTGCCATTTTTGTGCTACAGTATTTCTTAAATCAAAGAATTACTGACATACAGCTGCTTATTAAATGTATTGTGTAAAGTATGTGGCTTGGGTGAAAAACTAAAAGAAAATTGATTCTCTTCAGATTGTGGAGAACATACTTGACACATTGTTAAGTTGGTTTGTTCCTAGAAATATAAGTATCCTTCCCTAAATCTCTAGTGAATCACCTGAAGACACATATCTCTCTTAATTGTGTATGCCTAGTTTGGACTGAACACCTAAATTTGGAGGATGAATTTAAATAAAAACAAATCATATTTATAATGCTTAGAATGAAACCCCCTAATTTAGTTATGGGGAGGAGATGTCCTTCAAAGTAATTTCTATTCCTTCAATCTCTGACCAGCAAAATAGGAAAAAATATGTACTGAATAAAGTATAGAAATGTTATAAAGTACTGAATTCTGCTGCTGTTGCACATCCAGAAGGTACTTCGTATTTTAACTTACCCATATTTCTCTCTACTTCTTACGCATTGTAGAGGTTTGTAAAATAAATCTCAAGATAGCTAAATGTCATCTATGTTCTGTATTTGGGTAACTGTTCACATTTTCCTTATATTCCCACAAATGATAAACATAGAAGTTATTTGCTGCAACAGAAATTTCTCACTGTAGAGAGGAGAGTTTGTGAAGGTTAAGATTATTGCATTTCAGTCAAACTGTGACTGAGAAGTTACCTATCAGACTGTGAATCAGATGTAGTACTGTAATCCTATACTCTGAAGAGGTTCCTGTGATATTCTGAGTGGTAACTGTGGAGGTGAAGATTTTCCATCACTGGAGGAAAAATATGTAGTACATTCAGAGTTTTGAATTGTGTTTGAATCTACAGTCCTTTGAAATAAATGGAAAATAACCTGTTCACTACATTAGTGACTTCAATGCAGCATTTCAATCATAGTATAACCTCAGAGAAGAGATTTTTCCACATGTGGTTAGCATCAGGATTGTTGTTCTAGATCTGTGACAACAGCTGTATTACCAACCATGTTATAGCTTGCTGCTGCCCAAACAAGCAAGAAACCAAAAATAAAGCAAAGTAATCTTCACTTCAAACATTTTTCCGTCACCTCAGCATAAAATTTCCTAAATATTTGTAGTGCTCTTTTTTTTTTTTTTTTTATGAAGGCTGCTTATAAGTAGGAAACTTTATCCACAGGCCGATGAGTTGAAGTTGTATACTTAAGAATGAATTTCTAAAAAGATATAACAGATTTGTAGATGCATTCATATAATCTAAGAAGGCAAATTAATATAAAGCTGTAAAAACATAAGATACAGACGTAATAACAAGAAAATGCCAATTCTGGAATATTAGAAGTTTTAAAAAGCAGTAGAACATGTAACGATGTTTTTCACATAAATTAGCTGAATTATAAATATCTAAGAAAATACAGTCTTATTCTCACACACATCTAGTATAAACATTTCCATAATATCACCAGGAGTCAACTATTTTACATTATTTTTGAAGTTTCGAATCATAAGCTTAAGGAAAAGATATTAGCATGTTACTAAATATGTCTGTACTATGGACAAGTAATTCTGCTGAAGCATTTGGTACCATCAAAGAGGACTATTGAACAGGTAAGCCATTTCTTTCACTTAATATAAGATTTTTTGTGAACTAAAATAGCAATGATATACTTTCTGTTAGCTACTATTAAAGTAGTCCATGTATACTGGCTAGAAGATATGAGTCTAAACTTTTTGATAACTGTTCATAGACAGATGTAATACAACAAACCTACACTATTGAGATTTAAGGAAAGGCAAATTCTGATTTAAGGTGGAGTAGAAGGAGATCATTACTAGAATTGAAACACAGAGAAACAGAGGCTGCATAGTCATGAAAAGGAATTATTAGGATCAAACCCAATTAAATGAATGGTTCAGAAAATGGTGTTAGGGTCAGTTTTGTTTAATGGTATCATGGTTTTATTTGAAATGATTGTATTAACACTTACTATACTTCCAGGTTATGCAAATTATTGTTAATATAGATCATATTATCATACAAATAGATGTAGATAATCTCATGGATTAATGTAATAGAAATGAGAAAATATTTTGATGGCAGAAGTAGATGTCTTTCTGTCTGAGAGTCAGAGAAGAGAGGGGAGTTCTTGACGTACTAGATGCTTTGAAGATAACAATGTCTACCAGTGTGGATGCAGTAGACTACCCTGACTCTACAATATAGCAAAATCTTTAGTAGAAGTGAAAAAATACTAGTGTCACTTTGCAAAATGTTCCTTATGCTTTATTATGTTCTGTCTACCCATACTCTGACAATAAAAATTTAGACTAGAACAAGTATAGCAAAGATAACACTGTGTATTCAAATATTAAAGGCATAAAATAAACATTCCAGTATCCCTAATGCACACCATATTGTGTTTAACTATTTTTTTTTATATATATATATATATATATATATATATAAATAAATACAATTTCTTAATTTGTATCATGCATATCGCTGAGTATTTGCTTCCCATGGATTTAGATCAACAAAGCTACCAAGCAAGGAAAGAATCACCTAGATAAGCAGGATCCTAACAGGATCTTAAACACAGTTGCCAGATTTATGGCTGTGAGAGCAAGATTCTTCCATTCCAAGCTTAAGGCTGAACTGCTTTCCCAAGTCAAAGAAAAGAGATCAAAGAGCACTAAAGCACTGGGGAACTCCCAGGCCCTAGCAAAGGACAGAGTTAGATAAATGATGAAAAGTTGCCCAAAATGTGCTAGTGCAGCACGGAGGGTTGCAGTGTGCACTTCAATGGACTTTTCTGGACTTCAGTTAACATCACTGTGATGGACCGGACTCAGTGAGATGTAGCATTTGCACTATGGAATACAATAAACAAGAGCTATAAATTAAACCTTGGGTATATTTTCAAATATTCTGTATGTGACTGATGTGCAAATTTTTATGTTGAGGTTATTGCATGTAATATGTATGGAAAGTAAGTCAGAAAATCAGAGCACCTGAAATAGTTGTACTTGAAGATTTTCTAGTGAGAAGAAAGAAATAGGTAATCATTTTACTTTTCATCTGTTACTATATAACCTGGAGATGGTGCTGCCAGCCATTTGGAGAATAACTGTTTTCTTCTATAAGTATATAGAGTTTCAATATTGCCTTAGGGATTTTTAAAGTATTATTGTTAATTCAGTTTTCATTTGCCAGGTATATCTTAAATAGGTGCCAAGAGGCAGATATACTTGTTTGGAATATCATAGATATGCACTTCAGGAGGAAAAGAATTTTTAAAAGGACATTCATTTTGATGACTGTGATTATCATAACTATCTCATAGCAGTAGCATACATTATCTTTTCTCTGAATAATTTATGAGCTTTATTCTTTGTGAAGAGGGAGTTTTTTTATCCACTATTGTTTTAAACTAATGGAAACTCCTGATTTTATTTACAATGAAATACATTTTCAAAGACTGTGTTCTAATGATTAGATGCTACAATGCTATCTGTGTGGTATTTATCTACTTGCCACCAGTGGCTAATCCTTTATCAT
Source organism: Patagioenas fasciata (assembly GCF_037038585.1). Lineage (NCBI taxonomy): Eukaryota > Metazoa > Chordata > Aves > Columbiformes > Columbidae > Patagioenas > Patagioenas fasciata. The sequence continues at coordinate 17,327,460 of NC_092521.1, forward strand.
CCTAAAAAACCACTGATTTTTAAGGATGTAAAGTAGGATATTGTTTGCAAGTAATAAATTTTATTTGGTACTGTACTTTTTAGCTGCATCAGTCTTAATTTCTTTCATAATATTAATTAAATTCACTTTTGATGCAGCCAACAGTAAGACAGCCTCCTAGATGCAAGTCATTCACCCGTTCTTTTAAAAGCAAAGAGACAAAGTCTCTGTCTCTGATCCAAGAAGAAAAGGAGGCTGAGGGGAAAGCTTATTGCTGTCTACAACTATGTGCAAGGAGGCTGTAGCCTGGAGGGTGTCGGTCCGTTTTCCCAAGTAGCAAGTGATAGGACAAGACGAAATGGCCTCAAGTTGCGTCATTGGATATTTGGAAAAAAATTCTTCACAGAAAGCGTTGAGAAGCATGGGAACAGGCTGCCCAGGGAAGTGGTGGAGTCACCATCTCTGGACATGTTTAAAAGCTGCATAGATGAGGTTCTTAGGGACATGGTTTAGTGCTAGGATTGGACTTGATGATCTTGAGGGTCTCTTCCAACCTAAATGATTCTATGATTCTAAGAAAAAGATTACACGAAATTAGCATTGACTAGTGATTTTGAATTGTCTTATAAACAGCATAAAACCAGTTTGAAATAGAAATACTGCTACTGGTAAATACATCTTAAATTGATTAATTTTGAGTCTTTAGTTTCCGCTAGGATTTCTCACACGTAAAAATCAATATTGCTTCAAAAGCTATGGATAAGACTAAGTTAAATGTAATTGTAAACTTTTCCTTTTTGCTGCCTGTCCTAAAGATTTTGAAAAGAAAATAAAATCTTCTATGAATCATGAAGAAGTAGTACAGCATTGTGCTGCACCTCAGAGCTAGGCTGGGTTTTTGGCCTTCAACGTACCTGAAGTGAGCATCTTCAGAGGTGCTCAGCAGTTGCCGCTGCAATTTGCATCTACTCACTCAAATCAATTTATGTGTTAATTTAGTTATTTATTTTATATAAAACAATTACAAATATTAGGATCACAAAATCAAACACTCAAAACCGAAGTAATGAAGTAATGTTTGGAGTAAAGTTGTTTGTACAACATTACTCTGATTAGATAACAACAAAAGTAGTTGTTAGAAACAGCTAACACAGTTTTAATCTGCCAGTTCTGATCTTGGTCCTTCCACAGACGTAGTTTCATGTTCACAGTCAACAAACCTCTTTTCTTTTTTTTTTTTTTTCCTCTCTCTCTTTATTTTTTTTCCTCTAAGTTCCAGCTGAAGCTCTCTATTCAGCTAGTCTGGTCTTCTTCCCCATTCACCTGTCTTTCTGCACATGGGGACAGCCTGCTCGTGTACCTTTAAGATTTCCTTCTTGAAAAGCAACCAGCCTTCCTGGGCTTCTTTGTCCTTCAAGACTGCCTCCAAATGGACTCTGTCAACCAGTTTCCTAAACAGGCCAAAGTCTTCCCTCCTGAAGCCCAAGGTGGCAGTTCTGCTGACCTTCCTCCTTACTGCTCCAAGAATCCAAAACTCCATCATTTAGTGATCACTACGTCAAAGATGGCCTCCAACCATCACATCACCCACAAGTCCTTCTCTATTTGCAAACAATAGGTCCAGTGGGGCATCTTCCCTGATTGGTTCGCTCACCAGCTTTGTCAGGAAATTGTCTTCAATACACTCCAGGAGCCTCCTAGGCTGTTTCTTCTCTACTGTGTTGTATTTCCAGCAGACATCTGGTAGGCTGAGGTCCCCCTTGAGAACATGGGCTAGCAATTGTGAGACTTCTCTCAGCTCCTTATAGAATATTTTGTCTGGTGCTTCATCCTGGTTGGGTGGTTTATAACAGATTCCAACCATGATATCTGCCTTTTTGGCCTTCCCTTGATTCTTTCCCATAAACACTGTTGTCACCATCATTAAGCTGCAGGCAATCAAAACACTACCTAACACACAGGGCTACCCCACTGCCTCTCCTTACATGTCCATCCCTTCTGAAGAGTTTAGAGCCATCCATTGCAGCAGTCCAGTTGTGCAAATCATCCCCCCGTGTTTCTGTGATGGCAACTATATCATAGTTTTTCTGCTGCACAATGGCTTCCAGCTCCTATTGTTTGTTGCTAATGCTGTGTGCATTGGTGTAGATGCGCTTCTGTCAGGCCGTTGATTCTGCCAACTTTTTCTGGGGAAAAGTCCTAATTCCTACGTGATTTTTTTCAGGCTCTTCCATGGTTTCTAACACATTAATAATCCTGTGTCTTTGCTGCCGCATGGATTTCCATCCCCTACCTCCACTGAGACAGAAGACTGAAGAGCTTGTTAGCACACTGTCCCTCAAACATTGGCATGCTGCCCCCAGGCTTATCTCTGTCAAGTCTGGTTTTATGCTTTTTTTTTCATTCAGATCTACTTTAAAGCTCTTTCAATGACTCCTGCTAACTTCTGTGCAAAGATTCTTTTCCCTCTTTGAGACAGGCATCATACTACAAAAAGCAAGGATTATTGGGCAATTTATTTCAAAATCACACATCCAATTTGTTAAACATTATTATGAAGCCAGCCTTTATATCTACTACACAAATCCTTACTTTTGGAGCTATCAGAGCAACTGATGACAGTACTATGCTCTCAACCTCTCTGTGAGCACACAAAGCAACAGGTGTCACAGGTAGAGGCAGACAGCCAAGGGCTAGCAAGGCCTACATGGATTTGGTTCTGTTCTAGGCACTGAGGAAAAAAGTGTTTAACTGAGCACAGACTCTTCAGCCAGTTTTCTTCCCAGCCTGTCTCAGTCCTGCCACCTTCTCTAATGCAGTTCCGAGATGCACTTCATCTCATCCCAGTTTCACTCTTCTTGCGCAGCCACATCCTTATGCCATTCACCTACAGGGAGGAGAAGTAGCTCTTGTCTTTCTCTTGCATCTTCCTCCAATCTCTCTTCTTGCCTGCCTCATCTCTGCAATTCCTGAGCCAAGATTTTCATTAATGTTACAGAGACAGATGGATTGTGATGAATATGCAGAGTACAATTAAACTATTTTTAAAATGTATTTTCCCCCTTTTTAAAAGGAGAGTAAAATGCTTCAGCTAAATTAGTAATTCATAATATTTTCAACGCAGAATGTCAGACTGTATAAATGTTTCTAAACAAGAGTCACATTTAACATAAATAGCTTAATAAGCCTGATATTGCTAAAGTTTCTGTGCTTGCAAAATATGTGTGTTAAAATCATTGTTACTTACCAATTTCAAATAATCTGTTTTCTTATCATGGACCTAAAAAAGAGAATAGCCAGAGTGGCTGTTGGGCTTGTGTTGAATTGAAATTGTGAAAATGCATGACCACAACTAGCATGACCACTTTGAGTTACTTATGTTGATGTATTGCTAATGCATATGACTGAATCTAGCCCAAACTTCTTAAGAAACAATGCATACTGGTGCCATAGAAAGCATTGATGGCATTTTAGAAGATGAAAGGAATTAATGACAAACAATATTAATCACAATGACAGGGAAATTTTCTTCAGAAGTAAGAGGAATGGCTTTAAAACGGCTTAGAACTCAGCTCTGTTAGACACTGAAAATAATTTGTTGGAGTCCCACTGAATTACACAGACCAAATTCTGTTATCATCTGCATTGGTTTGTGGCCAACACAGTTTCACCGAAGTTGTTGTAGTTATTCCGGCTTCTATGACAGCTGGTGTGAATAAGAACAGGATTTGGCTAGTAGAGCAATAGTACTGTAAGGCTCCTGTAACAGAAATTGGGAGGAGATCCATATGACTAATGCAAACTTGACATAAAAAAACAGGGTAAGGTCAACACATTTCAATTTCCCCACACTGAAGGAACTGACAGCACCTGTAATTAGCAGGATTCATACACCTACTAAAAATAATTAATATATCATTCTGTTCTAGCTGCTTTTTGTTTGATGCTGTTCTGCAACTGAAATCTCTTACAAACAAGTTAAAAAAAGTATGACTCATTGTATTCATTTTCTGACAGGAGCAGGTTTGTTGCTATGCCATCTTTGTTTTACTACTTCTGCATCTAAGGAAATATTCTGTCCACATTGGGGCATCAGATCTAAATGCATATCATAACCCATGTTATTTTGCTGCAGCCTGACTTAGAATCACTATGCAAATTACAGTGCTTATTCCACCAAAAATAAATGACTCAAAAACCTTGAATAAAAAGGTTTTATTTTGGAAAATTAACTTTAATAAAGTCAAAATGTAGATGTGAAAACAGTTTTGGTTACTTTCTTCAGTAAGGAGTATGATACACAGGGATATATTTGCACCTGAAGAAGAATTTATAGGGAACAACTGAAGATAGTCATATCTAGCTGACCGTACTAAAGAAAGAGATAAAGCTCATGTACTGAACCTTGATGTCTGACATTTTTGACACCAACGATGCTTAGCAATGTACCTTCTAAAATTCAGCATCTACTTGACTGACCAGTAAGGTATATTTGAATCTTATTAGTTAAAAAAGAATTATAAAGGAGTATCAGAATAATATAGTGAGTATTAATGCTGTGTTAATTTTGAAAGATAATGAAAGACATTTTTAGTTTGAATCACAAGATATGTGGGATAATAGCTCTTCCCTACATGGATAAAAAAATCATTCATTTGGACAATAAAAGAGAAAAGATTCATGAGATGGGTACTAGAGCATGGAGAGCTCGTCTAATGATAGTGACATCTCCTAGATTTGAGACTGATTAATTCCCTTCCTTTATTTTTCCTTTATTTTCCAATTTTTCACTGTTTCCCCTTTTTCTTCTTTTTTTTTTTTTTTTTTTAGATGCTTCTGAAGTAAACTGATGTTGAATCTACCAGTACGGGACATAAATGCTTAAAACGGTTGCTAGATTTCATAAATCACTACTGTAGATCTGCCTCTCACACTTCAAGAATGAGAACTTTTTGGAAGATACAAATTAAAAATTGAATAAATCTACTTAATTATATGTGTTGCAAAAAATACTGAGAGTCATTAATGTTGAGAGCAAATTAATTAGGAATAGGCTATTGGCAGTCAGACTACAAGATATATGTGGTGTGTCAACCCCATCAGGCACCTAAGCACAACTCAGTCACTCGCTCATTCTCCCTCAGTGGGATGGGAGAGAGAATTGGAAGGGAAAAACTCTTGGGTCAAGATAAAGATAAGTTAATAAGTGAAGAGAGGAAAAAACAAAAATAAACCAGCCAAGCAAGCAAACAAACAAACAAAACCACAAAAAAATGCACTGACAAATGATAGAAAAACAATGGCAAAAACATCACCGGCAGTCTGATACCTAACCAGTCCTCACACAATGGCAAGTTTAGGAAAACTATCACTCAAGTTTCATTGCTCAACTTGATGGTATATAACATGGAATATCTCTTTAGCCATTTTGGGTCAGTTGTCCTGGCTATGGCCCCTCCCAGCTTACTCACTGGGTCATACACTGAGAAACAGAAGTCCTTGATGTTGTTCAAGCACTGTTCGGCAATAGCTAAAAGATTGGAATGTTCTCAATGTTGTTTTGATCAACAGTCTAAAACAAAGAACCATATGGGCTGCTATGTGAAGAAACGGAAATCCATCCCAACCAAACCCAGTACAACTGTCCAGAAGTTGCCTCTGGCTCAGGAAGTCTTAACATTTTAGACTGTTGGAAGCTGGATCCCCATTTCCCATTTCTTATTTATTTTTGAAGAACCTGCTCCTTATTGTTGTAGAAAGAAGGCTGGGACAGACGAACTTTGGATCTCCTTCTGGTGAGACCATTCTTCAGGTAGATAGATACATATAGTTTGTGTACTTCATTGGGACCACATAGTCATTAAGAACCAATTTGTAGGACAATGAATTTGAAGATTGTATTAGCCTAAAATTAATGATTGTATTAATGCCACTGTGGTTTAACTTGTTTCAACTATCCTTTTATTAATATTTCTCTGATAATGTTCTACAGCACCATAATCTAAGATAACTCACAATATTTTCAGCTTCTGTCTTCATAAGACGATATTAATGCCTATATACTCTCTTGGTAATTATATGGGGCATTTTGAGTACTCTTTTTTTAAAAGTCAATGTATGTTCTTGTCAATAAAAAGGATAAGTTTCATTACTAAAAATATGTACTATAATCGATACCGGTGCAGGCCACATACAACACAAAAAGAGATCACTTGTGGTGGTACAACTTATTCATTGTGTTGAAAAAAACATTCACATAGAGATAAGCAGAGTCCTGTCCAAGTGTGTACCTGACTCGCCCCTTACCAGTACAGTGGCTTTGTACATATTTATGGGCAAGATTTAAATCCTCTTCCCTTCTTAATACACACAACATGATGGCATGTTAGAAAAAGACCTAACAGCAATACAGGGCTACGATAAAGGACTGATTGATGTTCCCTTATTTCTTCATTTACCTACCTTTCTGTTTTCAATATACATACTGCCATTTGAGAAAGAGATACCATATACTCCAGGGTTTTTCAATCAATCTTACCTTTCTTCAGCCTCATTAAATCACTCAGTTCACTGCTGTGAAAATGATTTGAATGTCTCTATTTGTTAAAATCTATGATACCCCAACTGTGTGGTGAAACAGTTTCATTTTACTACAAACTGGTAACTACTGTAGACTTCATTAATTTAAAACAAACCAGGTGTGAAGGTTATTTATTGCTTGGCAGATTGAATGCATTGTGAAAGACTTCTGAGAGTGCCTTATTTTACAACCAAATTGTACTCATGAAAATGCTTTTGGGTAGTACAGTTTATTTATTTATTTATTTTAAGACAAGAAATTACACAGTCTAATCCTCCCAAACAAGACCTTTGTTTAAAAGTGATTGAAATTATTTTTACATGTGTAGTCAGAAGATGATTAAGAGTAAGAACTTAACAAGTTCTATTACTACCTGATCAGAGACACAGCATGTTCCCCACTAACATTTGTCTCTCCACCCAAGTTGATCTCAGTCAACATGTTAATCCTTTTTATGCTATGAAAAAACCCAGAACAATCTCAAAACCACAGGAATAGTTAACATATTCAGATATTCTCAGGTGTACTTGTAAAATGGGCAGATATTTTCAATTTGAAATAGGAAGTGGGCTATTAACATAACTACCACCGAGTAATTTTTAATTCTTTACTGTCAAATACTGTAGATTATGGGGAATGGTAGCACTAAATAAGAAATTAAAACAATAGAGGTATTAACTTAGATCATCCTCAAAAAATTTGAATATCTTCTTATACTGCAAGCCTCACAAGTGATAGGAAAGTTATATGGTAAAGGTAAATGTTGGCCCAGAGGTATTAGGATACTGAAAAGAACCGTAGTCTGGAGACCAGTTTTTAAGCCTCTGTTAGAGTCATTATGGACCATGCAAAGAGAGTAAATTTTCAAAAAGCAAGATAGAGATTTTCATCTTGAGAGACTAGACATGAAGAACTCTTGCACTTGCATTAGGCTGATCCAAGGACAGTTTAAGGGGGAGTGGCTGGGTTGAGAACTTTCAGTGGAGAGGGGAAGATTTTATTTAATGTCTTAGTGATGAGCATTCACCCAGTATCAGTAACAGAAGGAATCAAGCAAACTGCCTGAAAATGAAAACAATGACAAAAACCAAAAGACAACAAAACAGCAACAACAACAAAACCACAAATGACATGAAATTGCAGTGCTGCAAATAGATTTTATATAGTAATTGGTGTTTCATAGCTACACGTAAGACATCACAGCTGATCTGCAGTATAAAAATGGTCAGTAGTAAATGTAAAACAATCTGACATCTCAAAGGATAACAAATTAGTCATTAATAAGCAAGGAGGATGTTTCCATTTTTCTGAGATTTTAAACACAAGCACACCATTGGCCAGAGTATCTGCAGTTTGGGAAGATATCCAAATTTGAAATATTAATCATTCTGCTGCCATAAAAAACATTTTAAATCCATCTTCAGCAGCCCCACAATATATGAGGCAGTGAAAGATGGTTGCTTGAAGTATAAATCTTTAGGTCTGTTGGTAATATTAAGCTTAGAATTCTATACATCTGTTTATGTAACTTTATAGACTTTCTGATAAAGCTATACTACATGGATCAGTGACTCTGTCCTGACTTGGTTATTGCTGCACTCATCAGCTGGAGTGATTAGATGCAGACTGTGCTTTGTCTCTGCCAACTTTAACATCCCCTCTGAAGTGCAAATCCAAGAATAACGGAGATGAAAGACAGAAGAGATCTTCTAGTTCACCTAGTCTTCACCCACTGCCAAGTTTGGTAAATCCACAAGTGTGTGGAGACTTGACATGAGATTTTCCTGTAGATTAGGGAAGACTATGCATGGGCTCTGCTCAGAGACCAGACATTTGGGGAGGTCTTATCTTTGTCAGGAGCTATTACGAAGCTGTTCTACATGATCTGCATAGACCTGGGGAAATGACTTTGGGGAAGGCAGGATCTTGCCTTACGAGTGGTTTGCAATTACACTCTCAGATACACCAACACTGTGCACAGAGTATGGAGAGTCTGCAGTATATATGTATTTGACCTGTGCCTTGTTTATTTTTTTTTTTTGTTTTTAAGTGCCATTGAGAATTCTTCTGCTTATTACATAAGAAATAAAATAGCTTTGAAGTAACTAAAAAAAAACCAGCTTTAGTATTGGTTTGGAAATTATGTAAACCAACACCATATAGAGCTGGGAAATTGCTCACTATCGAAAATCTGTGTTTGGAGGTCGACTATTACCATTTCAAATGAAACCTCTGCTTTTGATTAAATCCATATTATTCTGTGCTAGTAGCTATCACTGAAGAAATAGGACATCTCCTTAATTAGTTATTAAAATGATCCATATTATAGCTGACTAATAACGTTGCAAAAAAAAAAGCTTTTATAGATAGGCAATCAAATATTTCCTGTGTTTGTAAAACTTACTGTTACACAATAATTAGCCTTTGCTTTTGACAGTTTATACACCAGCCAGGTGTGAAGGAAAGAAAACAATAAATGAGGAATGATGCTGATTTGAGCACTGTGATTTCAGGATTAGTGATTGGTCTCATATTGTATCAACTAAAGTCAGCAAAGATAGCACTATTCAGCTGGGAAGAGCCATTAGGAATTTTTTTTTTTAAATGAAGTATTGATGAAGACTTGAAAAAAAATGGTTCTTAGTGGGATTTTTCAAAAAGGAATGGGTCCCAGTCTTTCATTTTAGAGCAAAGCAGTGGGATTCCCATCTGCTGAAAAAGAATCTTCTAAAACAGAATCTTCAGGACAGCGGTGTAACTGGAGACAGAATATACATTTAAATGGGAAGAAATGCATCAAGAATATCCAGCAAAGGGAGGAGAGAAAATAATGATCAAGGGAGGAAAGAAAAAAAAAGAATAATCCTTTTGAATCAACATAAGAAACTTCTTTTAGGGAGAAAGGAACTGGCCTGTGGCATGTTCTAAGGCTCACATACATACATTTGTGCAATCTGGATTACAGGAATTTATTGCTGAGCTAGCCAAAAGTAGGATTTTCTTCCTCAGGGAAGTGTCACCCCTCCAGAAAGAGGGAACATAGCACCCCAACACAGGTGTAAAGTTATCACTGCCTTCATTGTAAGGGATAAAATGAATAAATATGTATAAAAATACCGAATGTAAATGCTTTGCCTAGAGAAAACAAATAGCAAAACAATCTTAATTTCTTACTACTATAGGTATGATCTAAACCTGATCTTGCTGTGTAGAAGATAATTTGGATTCTATAAATCATTATATTTTGTGTGAATCATTGAAGAACAGCAATGACTATTGCATTAATCAGAATACTGTAAGTAATTTACTGGAAGTGCAACTATCAGATTTATCTCTCACTTTTTTCCCAGAGGAGAAAAAGAATCTTTGTTACCTGGGTCTGCATGAGCACAGGAACTGTTAAATCATTAAAACAATATTTCAGATATGATGGGTTTTTTTCTTGCTTTAAAATATCTAAATAAAGCTCAGTTTTTCAAAGCTTCTTTGCACTCATCATTACCCATCATGATGCCTCAGATCAGATTTCCAGAACTCTTAGAGACAAAGTTCTTTCGAAAGTCTTTTCACTACGTGGAAACAATTTGTTTGCAAATCTTCTCCTAACTGTTGCTGCTTTCTAAAACTCCTAATTATAGAGCCAACTGTCTCTTCATGAAGTAATAATCTTTATTTCCACTTTTATAATAAACTTGACTTTGACATAAGCTTCTCAGTACAGAAGAAAATTTGGATGCTTTAAATTATTATGCTTTCAGTTATTTATTATTGTAATTACGTGCATGGTTATAAATTCAGCTGGTACTGTTACAATTATATTTTCATTTTTAAAATGTTCTTGCTTGTTTCTAGGTGATACTTTTCTTTCACTCCTTTACAACTTCTGTTAAAAAACTTAAAATTCAGAAAAAGAACATTGGGATAGAATAGCCGTAAAAAACTAAAAATTCAGTATCTTCAGAATAGAAATGTCAAAGTAAATTCTCTTCCTCCTTGTTATCACAGAATTTATGATGTTGCCTCAAAAAAGTGTCTGTGTTATCTATAGGTTTTGAAAGTATTTCTCTGTGTCTACTTGGGCATTTTGAGTGATAGAATGGACAGCTGTCTGTATGTGAGTTAGGCAACCTAGAGGCAGTCCTCTGGGAGACAAAAATGTTTAAGGGATGCTCAGGGAGATTTCCAGCTCATGTATGTCAGACATTTACTTTAAAATCAGACAAATCACTTGCTAGAAGTCCATAATTCTCTCTATAATGAGATAACACACAGCAAGTTGGACTCAATGATCTTAAAGGTCTTTTTCAACCAAAACAATTCTATAACTCTATGTTATAGAGACCAAGCAGACTTCTCAGTAATACATACACAGGGCTTGGCCATATTCCTATGTAACCTCACCTTTTGCTACCACCACAAACTTTACTATTGACAGGAATTAAACTTTATGAAAGATATTTGTCCCTGTTTAGAGAACGGCAAAATTCAGTTTTGTTCATAATATGGAGAAGTCTTCAGCAGTGTGTAAATGGGACTGACAGGAATTGAGTAAGATCTAGGTTTCTTGCAATGAAATTAAAATACAATTTTATTGTCGAGGATGTTCTTGAGATACAAGAAAGGAAAGTGTTCTGTGAAAGATCTGAGTACAAAGTGAGGGAGGCTGAGAGACATCTCAGTGGAGAGGAGAGGGGACAGCAGGTTTTCATCAAACTGTGCAAGACATCAGGGAACACATAGGCAAGTGTGTAGTTTCTTTGTGTTCCAGCCACACTTGTAGTTCTACCCGTGCAATAAATGGGCTCTAAAAGTTATCATCATACTTGCATTGATTTGCAAGCCCCAGGACAACTCAAGAGGGAAGCAACCGACTAGTCCTTCCAGTGGGAAGAAGGAAGAGACCAGGCACAGACAGGAATGGTGTTTATCCTCTTGCTTGGAAATTTTTTCTGTTTTTATGTGTCTGTGTTGTCTTCTGTCAGCCTTCAGTATTCAAAAAAGGGCAAAATAAACACTTCTTATGTGCATGAGTTGACACCAAATGAAAAATAGCAGCAATACCAAAGAAAAACAATAGAAAACATGTTTTACAAAGAAGAAATCTTCCTTTTCATCCAGCACTAACTTCAAGTATAATATTATGTTTAATAAAATCATTCCATTGCCTTCAAAAGAACGTCAAGAATGATACTTGTTTTTATTTCAAGTTTCCAGAAGTGCACATTGATAATGAACTACAGCTAGATATATGTTACAGCATATTTGTTGCTAGCAGCAGCTCTAATCTTTCTGCTTTGCACAAAAAAGTCATGCAAATAGCACTAGCAAAATTATTTTTATAATTTTAATACATATATCATATTTTAATTTAAACTGCACAACACAGTAGGTTCTTTGACTTCTTAAATGGAGTACTGCAATTTAAAAGCATGCAAGGACAAATAGCTGGATCAAAAATTCCACTCAGTTTTAGAATTACTGTGAAGTCATGGCCAAAAATTATATATAATTAAATACAACTACAAAAGGTTTTCTCCTTCTACTGGATGCCACATTACTTGCTGTTTCATTAGTAATAAGGAATATTATTTCTTGTGAGATACTGCAAAATATAATTATAGGTTGTTTTGACACTTTCATTATAATCTCCTAATTTTATGTGCAGGTGAATTTCAGAGCAATCCTTCTTTGGGGGCAAAATTTTCCAAGTTTGGTTTTGCCTAAATGTTTGTTTTTGTTTGCTTTTTGAGGTATGAAACTTCTGATGCATGTAACTCCAGGTGCTTTGGAGGGCAGAATAAATGTAACTCTTCAACATCACTATAAGCATTTTTTTCCTTAATAGCTAGGTAGCTAGGAAAAAAATGCCCTCTTAAGCTCTGTGGTTTGGAAGTGAGAGCTTAAAGAAATCAGAATGTTCTAAACCATTGGCATGCGTGTTCACCATGGTGGGATGCTCTGGAGCCCACCTAGGTAGTATCACTGGCCATGGGTCTCTGACAGTTGCACCAATTCACAGTATCACAGTATCACAGTATGTTTGGGATTGGAAGGGACCTCAAAAGATCATCTGGTCCAATCCCCCTGCTGGAGCAGGAACGCCTAGGTGAGGTCGCACAGGAATGTGTCCAGGCGTGCTTTGAATGTTTCCAGGGAAGGAGACTCCACAACCTCCCTGGGTAGCCTGTTCCAGTGCTCTGTTACCCTCACTGAGAAGAAGTTCTTTCTCAAATTTAAGTGGAACCTCTTGTGTTTCAGCTTGATCCCATTGCCCCTTGTCCTATCATTGTTTGCCACTGAGAAGAGCCTGACTCCATCCTCGTGGCACTCACCCTTTATATATTTATAAACATTAATAAGGTCACCCCTCAGTCTCCTCCAAACTAAAGAGCCCCAGCTCCCTCAGCCTTTCTTCATAAGGGAGGTGCTCCACTCCCTTAATCATCTTTGTTGCCCTACGCTGGACCCTCTCCAGCAGTTCCCTGTCCTTCTTGAACTGAGGGGCCCAGAACTGGACACAATCTTCCAGATGGGGTCTCACCAGGGCGGAGTAGAGGGGAAGGAGGACCTCTCTCGATCTACTGACCACCCTCCTTGTAATACACCCGAGGATGCCATTGGCCTTCCTGGCCACAAGGGCACAGTGCTGGCTCATGGTCATCCTGTTGTCCACCAGGACCCCCAGGTCCCTTTCCCCTACACTGCTCTCTAATAGGTCATTCCCCAACCTATACTGGAACCTGGGGTTGTTCCTGCCCAGATGCAGGACTCTACACTTTCCCTTGTTAAATTCCATCAGGTTATCCCCCGCCCAACTCTCCAGCCTGTCCTCTGGCCTGTTTTCCATTCACAGGAGTGAATCTACTTTCACTGACAGATTTACAGCAGATGATGCCAAGAGTGTGGCCTTAACCATCAGACCAATGCTCCACAGTGGTTGTGCCCATAATGTTTCTCAGGATCAGCCCCTTGAGAGCAGACAGATATGTCCATTTGGCATAGGTTGAAGTTCATTCTTACTTGATTCCTTGCTTATTTCCTTCTTTCCTCCTTTTCTCTCCTTTCTCTTTTCATTTCTTCTTCTCTTGGCATTGTGACCTTCTGAATGCTGGGTGACCCCTGCAGGGACACTGCTCAAAGGATATATGGGGCAAAAGGAGTAAAATCCAAGATTTTACAGACTGTACAGGGTTGCACTGCATGTTTGGAGATTTCCCAGATGAAAAATACCCTGAGAACTGCACCAAGGTTTAAGTTTCAGAGGGAACCATGCATTTCAATTAGATGGGTAATAGAAATGACAAGGCTTCATACTCTCATGGAGTCCCCTACAAGCAATGTCAATGTCAGCATGTCCACCTCATTTCTGCTTGTACCTGTGGCATCAGGCAGAGGACACTGGGCCCTTGCTGTAAATTGTTACCACCAGTCCAGGACTAGGCAGACCCACACGCTGACAGACATCAGCACCCAAACAACAAGTGGCATCACTTTTCCAGAGGTGATGGGTTTCCTCTGCAGGTATAGAAAAAAATGCAACATGGTTGAGTTTTGTTTGTCAAGTGCAGAGATCAGCTCTTACTCATCCCTAGATGGCAGCTTAGGGTAAGATGGACCACAGCCCAAAGCTGCTGGTGAATGAGTCCACAGTAAAACAGTCTTAGCAGACCTAGTGTAACACAGTTCTTCCAAAAGATCTTCATTAATTTCTTGTCCCACTGGCTGCACACTGAGAAAGCATTTCTCCAGTATTGCTGTTACGAGGCAGGGGTTGTGTCAGCCTTGAGTTTTCTTGACATTTAAGAGCTTCCATTACTACAAATAGCTCTCCCACTTCTTCACAGGGTTATTTCAACTCCCAAATGGCTGTCTTTGGAAATCCATGCATCTTTTTAAATCCAAAGCTGTTACAGATGAAGATGAACTAATAGTAAAAAGATGATCCTCTGAGAAGGTTCACAACCTCATTTAGCCTCATTCTTTTTCAAAATCGGCATGTTAATGATTGATCTGAAGAAGGCTATCTGGTATAATACAAAATTTTTCCTGTATCATATTCAGAGCAAAGTACAGAAAAGGTCTGCACCTAAGATATCTGGGAAAGTCTAATGCAAAGACTATGAGTGTAATATGTTGGGGACAGCCAAACACAAACCTAAAGAGTGCTTACATGTGTTTCTTGCATTTTGAGTTGCTTTGTATAGCATAGACTATACTTTTCTGTCTACACGAACTGCTTGAATTCCTGAAAGCAACTTCTCCGATATTGCCTACCTCTTGTAAAACTTTTCTTTCACAGATGAGCTAGGTTACACTTCATTCTCCTATGACTTTCAGAGATATTGCGGGGAAAATTTTGTGGCATCTGCCCAACAACAGAGCACTGAAGTATAGGGATTCCTACTATCTGAGGACTTGTTTGGAGACTATAGGGCAGAGGACAACAAATTGTTCTGTCATAAACTGTCACAAAGTCAAGAGTCAACAAGAATAAAGTGAATAGAGTGTATTGTGTCTTTTCATCCAGTGACATGCAAAAGGGTCTCATGTCCCATTCCTCCTGTCCTTGAAGGGATCTGCTTTGAATCTCCCAACCTGTGCTGTGCTGTGCCATACCTCTTTGTACTAGCACATGCTTGTCTTCCCAAACACATCTGCAGCCTCCATGGAAAAATGTTTATACTTTAATGCACAGTAAGATAGATAACTAAAGAACCTCTAGGAACTCACCAAAGTACCCTAGCCCCTGCAGAGGAAAAAAAAGTTTTAACATTGTCCAAATCCATCAGCATGATATTCTGATCCACATGGCCCCTAAGCCCTGTGGGAGCAGTTTGAGGAAGTCTAGAACCCAATATTTAACATTTGACTCAGGACCCAAAGTGTCCTTAACTTGACCCATAAGTCGTAGGGAAACAGTTTCCTTCATTTATGTGGCATATTTCAATACTAATAGCAGGGATAGTATCATGTGGTATATACATATGGTTCAAGGGGAGTTTTGGAAAGGTCCTGCCACACAGTTGCTACTACTTGTGAGTTTGGTAGTGTGCCCAAACAATTCCCATCCTGCTCTGTACAAAAATCTCTGGGGTGTTCTGGAGTCCCATAAGACTATGGTGCATATAATGGAAATTGGGTGAGATCTAGCATAGCAGTGTAGCCTTGGCTCATTTTATCTCCTTTAGATTTCCATCATTTTAATAATTATTCTCCTGTTAGAAAACATTTTAAGGAGATACGAAGTTACTTACCTGCTTAATGTAGTCTGGTCCCCAGGTAAATATATAATCAGTTCTTATTTTTAAAAGCATATCCTGTGCACAGAGGCCTGGAAAGGCTATTAATAAGTCTTCCTCTATAATAGATAAATATTTATAAAGAAAACATGCATTATTTACCTGATAAATGCCCTGTCAGAGCTGTTCTGGCCTTTCGCACATTGTAAATATGTGTTCAGGTGGATCTCATTATTTTTAATTGTGTATTGTGAATATTCATACTTTTAAAGATTGCTAAATTAATACTAGTTAAATACCTCCAAAGCTGTCACAGATGAAGTTCAGAAGAACACTGACCTAACACTGACCTCATCTTCTACCTGAAAGCAACAGCCTTTGAAGGTGTTGAGAACTAGTTCATTATTCATTTCTTCATAGGCTCATGTCTTCTTTCAATTTACGTTGTCATGTTGGTTCCACATAGTGATATATTCCTCTTCACGGCAGATGAAGAGGCTGAATTAAATCCATTTTATGAAGGTCATTTGCAGCCATGAACCCTGATCTCAGTAGTGAGATGCAAGTGTTTTATTCACTGTGTCAGGTTGTCCTTCTCACGTATAGTGGTAGGACATATTTTTTTAACTAAATTCAAACACTCTTATGTCTGATGGCCCATAATAGCCTGTCATTGGTGTATGTGTTAAAACTTTATTAAACAAGAATACATAGTGGCTCCTATAGCTTTATTGTAGGACGTGTATTCAGGGAATATGATCAAACTTGTTAAATATATGTCGTGAAAAAAATCTAGAAACTGCTGGTCATATTTCCAAGTTAAATGCTCCTATGTTTAAATTTCTGCTCTATTTTGCAAATTAACAAGGATAATTACACATTGTAGAGGTGACCAAACTTATCATGAAAAGGATGTCACCTGGTGCATGCAGCTCTTTCCCTTTCATGTTGGTTGTCCAGAATATTGTCACCATTGTCATTTTCCATTTAGACCACACATCGATATCCACATGGGAGGTCTGTTGCACAATTTCCTGGTTTGTTTCATTGTACTCTGAGTTGTTACGAGATTCCTTCCCACAAAAAAGGAACAATATTCTTGACTGAAACCAACTGCATTCTGGAATCTTGCCTCTCATTGCTTTCAAAAGGTTTTCTAGTTTTTTGTCTACTGTGTTGGTCTTGCTATTTTTTGTTTATTTTGGTGCTAAAGAGGAATGGGAGGCACATTAGCATTGTCTTCCAATTTTTGGCAATTACTGTTGACAAGCTACTACAAAATTCTGGTATTTATAAAAAATAGCACATAAATTTCAAAGCAAGAAGTTAATTGATGTATAGAACGCATTAAAGAACACAGGAAAATTTTGTGAGTAGAGAAATGCATTGCATTTTAGGATGTATGGGTTTAATTTTCTGGTGTTATTTTAGATTCCCATAGTCTTGAAAGCTGTTGAAGGAAATCAACTAATAATGACACTATACTATAACTTAAATCAATCCGCTATTCTAATGCAAGACTCCCTTAAAGAAAATGCACCATTTCAAAGAGATATCAGTTTTGACTTGGTAATAAAGTAACATGATTTACTCATACATGAAAAGCAGAGAGAAAAATAGTCTTCCATATGACTGGTCTTCTTTAAAAGGAATTAGAAAAATAAACTTCTGTTTCTAAATGTTATGCAAACCCTGGATTTTTGACAGTTTTTATCTCTTCTGATTTTTCTTTATAATGCTATATGCCAGCTCTGAGAATTTTAAAAATACTAGTGTGACCAGAGAATGACAGTTCTAGCCAAGCAAGGAATGAAGTGCTGAATTTTGGCTGGAGAAGCTCACTCCTTGCTCCAGAAAATGTATTTCTTTTACTTAGGTAGAGTTATTGCATAAATTGGATAGTTTCCAGTATTTTATTGTTATATTCAAGCATGCCGTCATGATCTCAAATTCTCTTTCTAAAGAAAAAGAGCAGAGCAAGAAACCAAAAGTGTCTGTGCCTCTGTTACAAGACTGCATAGCTTAAATTCATGACTAATATGTCACAAATGGAAGGATATACTGAAAACTAAGTTGACTGCGTTCAGGTAATTCAAATACCAGTGTGCTGGATGATGAAGTTAATACTAAACATTCAGGAACATACATTAAAAAAACAACCAACCAACCAACAAAAAGCCCCAAATTAATCCAGACAGCAAAACCAGGTAGCTCTTACCACTGCTGTGGTTTCCAACCCAACTATCAGCCATCAGTGGTGCTACAGGAAGGGAGAGTAAAGAAAAGTCTTCATTTACCATGTGCAAGGTGAAAAAAAAATAATTTTGATTTTTTTGCAAAGAACTTATCCTCCCTCTGCCTTGTGTCATGATAGTGTCTTGTATCACATGGAGAAGGTTTTGCCATAAAATGCTTTGGTAAAGTGTTTCTGTACGATGGAGAGGAGTAGTTTACATTTAAGAGTCGAGACCAAATATAAACAGATTAATATAAAGATCATTTGAGTTATTTACTAGATAGTTAACTAAAACTAGTTAGCTGGAGAAATTAAATATTGTGCCATGTAGACAGTTTGAGATATTTCTCCAGGAAGTGTTTTATTTTTCTAAGAGGATTCAATACGATCTCTTGGGCAAGGAAAGGTGAAAAAAATCTTTGATTTCTTTGCTGTGTAACTCCTGTATTTCAAAATGCTGTTGGAGTAGACATGAAACTCTGTAAGCAAGGTTGGATTTCTTTAATCAAAGCAGAAAAAATCACAGCCTGATGCCACGTCTCCATTAAAACGAAAGTCTCCTACTTAAACTGTCATAGTTGTTTGTTACATGTATTTTTTATTTATTTACTCACCACTATTTGAGAGTTAACCTGGAAAATCATTAAAACCACTTTTGAGATAAATGTTAATATTGTATTCACCATGCAACCTAAAGAGTCAGACACCTTACAAAGCTGGGCATGCTAAAAAATATTTTCTGTATTACCAGCTTCCCAGCACAGATGGCTAACATCCAGAAGAACCTGTTCTAGGATACTTAGTTGTCCCTTTTGAGTCAGACTCTTGAACTAGAATATGCAGAGTGCGTGAGATCTGGACCTGCAGAAATGACTTTTACGAGAATGTTCTTCCTTACGTTTCATTGTGTTTGACATTTTTGAGGCTGTTTTCTTCTGTGAACTCTTAGCCTATGGCTGGGGGCTGGAATAAGATTAAGCTCATTCTCAACATAAAAGACATGAACAAGGGAAAAATACAAACTTGTATTTCTGAGTAGCTGAAATATGGGTTTTGGCTTGATTGCACAGTCTTTATTCATATTAATAAAGAATTATAAAAGAAAACAGGCTTACCAGTTTCAATAGGAAAGAAAAAAACAAAACCAACAAAAACCATCAACAGAAAACAACCCAACAAAAAACCCAGTGACTACTGTGAATAAGTATTCATCCACAAAAGCAAGATTTGCACAGTCTAGTCCAGTTAATAGTAAACTATTATAGACATTTACTTGCCTATCTTTTGTATGATTCTTGGCCAGAAAGCCTTGAGGTTAGAGTACTCTGCTTTTCTTACTGGAGGGAAGAAGAAAAGCCAGTTCTGACCAGCCTTATTTGCATGTAATTTACCCATAATTCCACCTGCCAGCTTTTGATTTTTTGATTTATTTGTGCCAGTGGGTGGTTTGGCACCTTATGCTCCCAGGAACAAGGGAAGTATAAAGCTGGTTTGGAAGCTACCTTTTTCTCTCAGCTGTGACAAGTGTAAACTCAGCATAGCTGAATGCTCAGACTTGGCCCCACAAAAATACTTTGGCACTTCAAACTGTATCAAAGTCCAAGATCCAGTTCAGTTTATTGCTGCCTAACCTTGCAGCTCCCTCCATTTTTTAGGAATAAAAGCCTCCTGATACTCATCCAGATACTTAAATGTCTGCTTATGGACACTGAGAATTGCTGTCACCCACGATGGGCTGTTCGATAGATGCCTGGATCATACTTGAGATGTATAGGCTTTAGATTTTGACATTTTGCTGACTGGTTCATTGTGGGATCTGCTTAGAAAAATGTGCTGTGAGCCCACTGATTAGTTCATGAAAGCACGGTGTAGGTGGATAGTGAGTGCCTTAGCTCCTGGGCACTCTATTCTCCTTCCTTAGCATACTGAGTCTTCAACTGCACGTGCAAAGTGGGATGACTGAACAGAAACTACAAAAGTAACAGAGATATATCAAGAAATACTCAACAACCAGCCACTGGAGTGCTTATCAGAAGGCTGGGAGGTACAGGCTAAATTCTCAGGGAACAGAAGAAAGATTTCATCCCATATGCCAACTAAATGTTGCTGCATAAAAAAGGAATAACATCAACAGCAGTTGGTATATTTTACAAGACATGAGTGTGTGGCTTAGTGAGAGTTTTCATAGCTGTGAATTTAAAGCAGGAGGAGTTGCCTTCTTCAGCCAGGGATCGCTGCCTAATTCACTTTAAATGGTGGTTCTTAAAGCTCTGCTTCAAAATGTCCTATTCAGCAGTCTGGCTTCCATGGAACTGTTTTGTGCAGCAAACTCTGCCCCTAGAAGCAGATAGGGGCATAACTTTAAGGTGCTCAGTTTTGCACAGCTAGTTAGTAGGTTTAGTTATGTTATTTAACTCAAGAGAGAGATGTTTGGCCTCAGCTGACCTAACTAAAACCAATATAACGTGGTTTCATGCTATACACATTAGTAACAGATAGAATGGTTACTCATCAACTGTAAAGGATTATACTGGAGAATCAGACTCCTCTAGTCCTCTAAAATATTCAGTTGCCAATTTGAATTTTAATAAAAATAAAATTTCATAAACTTTTTATCCTCAACAGAAAAAAAAAATACTAAATATAAATAATAATTTGCTTTCATTGACATCAGTGTGTTTTCTCCAATTACCTGATTGTCTAGAAGTTTTTTTCCAGGTCGTCACTGACATTTGGTTCATGGTTACTGTGGCAAGTGGGTGAATATGTATGATCATTTGCATAAATCTAGTATTGAAGGTGGAAGAATGATCAAGAAATATTGTGTTGCTTGTCCAGATAACAACCTTAAATATACCTTAATATATACCCTGTATGGTATATAAAAAAACAACACACAGACCAATTTTTCTATGATTACATGTTGTCCTAGCTCAACCATCCTCCTGTTCCTACTGCTTTCTGAGGATTTTCAGCTGTGCTTAGGCTTTGCATCACTTTTTTTGATCCTAAGTAAATGGCACTAAATCCATTTGCTTAGTTTTAGAAATAATTCTCCCAGACAGATTCAGTCTGCTGACGACTGGGTACTGATTAAAGGTTTTAAGAAGAATGGAAAATATACTTTTATTGAAGAGAAAACTGCATTCACAGAAGGATGTTTTTTCTTTGCTGAGGAAAAAAAAGCTCCTATTATGTACATCATGGGAAAACTCATCCAATGGTAAAGCTGGAAATGGTCATTAGTACAACATAACCCTGTTTTGCTGACTTCACACCACTTGCCTAATGTGAAGTTCCACAGATACTTCTTTCTGCCTCATCAGGTGTAGGTGAGGGAAGGACAATGTGAGTACCTAGTTTTGTGCATGAAGTTAAGGTTAATATTCTTAGGTTTCTTTTATCCTCAAACTAAAAAAAGATTATCAGTTAGATGATGCAGAGCAGGAGCCTAAGGCACTGAGATGTGTTTTCTGGAAGAGTCTGCTTGTCACATTCTCCATCAACTGTACACAAAGCTAAAGGTGCTGGGCCTTTTAAGCCAGATGCCTAACACAGACTGTGAGAATATCTTCGGTGTTTGTGATGCTTTGAATGTGGAAGCCAATTTGTATACTTCATGGGTTATCTCAAGGTGGTGGTGGTGTTTTTTTATTTGTTTTTTCCCCCAAGTGCAGGACTACTCCAATTTTTGCATTAAATTTTGATTTAGAAATAATTTAGTATATTTTTTAAATTGTATCTTCATATCCTACAAACTTAAGAGTACAGACAATTGTTTCCTATTTTTTTGTATTTGTTTCCAATTGTTTGAATTTGTCAAAACAAACAACTGGGGTGGTTAGGAGAAGGAAAAAAAGTGAAGAAAGCAACATACAGTAAAAGAAAAAACTATTTAAATGATACAAGTTATTGAACAAGTCATTAACTCCAGTTCATTGTTAGTGCAACTCTTTTTACATAAAAACATTAAATAAAGAATCCATACCTCACAATTTTTAATTACTTTTTGTATTTTTTTTTCCCTTCTCTGCTTCTTTTCCTTGAGAGCTATATGTTTTTAGTGTTCTGTTAGAGATTCTTGGAAGCAATTGAGAACCCTGTTTTCAAGTTGTGCCACGAGTTGACTGTTCTTCTCTTGTAGATGATCTTTCTGAATAATGATGAAAATTTTAGGAAATTCCCATTTCCATCCAAAAAGCCTACTCTCTCCATGCCAGTTTGTAAGCCTAAAAGAAGCTTTGAGGAATTTCACTCCAAAGGTACATGGTTCGAACTAAACAGGGATTTGTGCTGGTTATTTTCAAATGGTAAATGTAGGTGCCTGGAATGAGAACTGGGCATCTTAATCCTTTTGTAAATCTAGCTCTTTGAGTTAGCTTTGTGAATCTAGCTCTTCATCATTAGTTATTTCAACTCAAAACACTTGGGTTAGTATTTGCAGACATACTGAATATTCAGGGCTGTAGCTAAGGTTAATAGAGAACCTATTAAAAAAAAAAGTTACATGGAATTTGCGTTACTCTGAAAAAACACAGTACTTACCTTGACAGTACCTTGGCAATAAAAAAGTTATCACTTTTAGTTTAATCTTAATATGTTCTTGTACTTTCAGTGAACAGTAAATAAAAAATAACGTGTGGAGTCACATATAGACTGAAGAAGCTGTTTCTGGGATGAGATAGAGGGCCAATGTGGAAAAACAAACAAGCAAACAAACAAACACAAAATTATGTCGTTAACCGCTTTATTATATGCAAATATATGAGGAGGAGAACTGATGTTATCTGGGCAATTTTAATTTTGGCATTTCTTAACATTTAAATGGCAGCTTTCCAATCTAAAGCACAGGTAAACATAGCTAAACTAGTTATCAGGAATCTGCTTATCTGTGTATATACAAGCATCATTTTGAAGTTTATGACACTAATTAGTTTTTTTAACTGTTTAAGACAAAACGCTGAGATTTTAAAAGATACTTTCATCACAGCTGTAACTTGCTTATTTTAGAGGATGGCTTTCAGGTTGAAAGGAGAATTGAAAAGGACTTCCATGTAGAGTCAGGAGATGTGGAGTAACATTATTTCTCCCCTGAAAATATGTAGCTAGTGAAAGAATGCATAAGTATTTGCCAGATGTATCCATTCCAGAGAAGACAGAATGAACACAAGAAAGGTGTACAGATGGCCAAGGTATTTCAGCTCAGGTGACGCTATCATTTATACCAAACCGTGATGTGATGAGAGAGATGCATCAGTACTGACATTGCATATGAATGTTGAAAAGTCTGAACAGCTTATTGGGAAAGAGTGACAAATCACCTTTGGTGACCTTGTTGCTACTTGGACTGCAGCTCCGCTTCAGCAGTCCCAGTTATGAACAACATGGGTTTCTCGAAGCCATGTGCATCCTTGGCCTCAGGAAAATTCACTGAGGGCTACCTGGCTGACAAATTGATTTATTCCCGAACTTCCTTTCCAGGTTGCTAGTGATTACCATGATTTTTATGTAAAATCATAAGACTTGGCTTTCTATTTGACATTTTTTTAAAATGCTTTGGATATAAGTAGAAATGTTTGGCGTGATTTTTAACAGAGGTTTGTGTTCTGCTTTCATGTATCTTTTTTGCTTCTGTCCTTAATTATACCTTCATGTCCAAGAACACAGAAAGAATTTTCTCAGCACCAACCTGACCTAGTATTGAACATTACAGTGTACAGTACAGGAATTCTGTGCTCAACTGTACAAAGCTTCAGCTTAGATACTTGGCAGTATCATGGCTTTCACACTTTAATTCATTTGTATTATGCACTATACAGTAAGCATTTATTATTTTCATTTGATAGTTGTGGAAACTGAGGTACACAGAAATATGTTGCCCAAAATTCTCTAGAAAGCTGGGGATTAATACCAGGTTTCCTGAGTTCATCTGTGAGTCACTATGCAGTCTGTATGAATAGATGATTCTGCCCTGCATCAGCTGAAAATCCCAGCTGCCTTGAAGTACATGATCTCTGTAGGTTTTGAAGAGCAGCTTGTCAGAGAAAACAAAAAAGTGCATGTGTGATTAAGAACTGAAGGCCAAGGAAAGGAACAAAGAAAAAGAAATCTTTTCTTCCAGTTAACCCTGAAATAAAGACAGAATATTGAACAGTTATTCCCTGAAAAACTAAATATTGAACAGATATTCTCTTGGGATCAAGATATGTTCGAATGTAAAGCACTTCCTCTAAGCACTAGAAGAGGAGAGAAAGTACCAGAAGACCGTACAGCCTTTTTTGTCCCTTCTTCTGTTGCTTATGAGCCTTGTACACAGTTCATGCAGGGACTATCACAGGCCATTCTTAAAAACAAACAAACATTTTCAGCATTCTTCACAGATCATTTCCAATCCCCAGGTAAGTGAACCACAGAGAGATGAATAATTACAAGCCACTTTTTCTGACCAAAGAACAACTCAGTTTAGCTTTTGTCACAAACGCTTTCTCTCATATCCCTGTTTTCCACAGAAGTTACTCTTTTGAGTACTGACAAAATACATCACTACATTGCTTTCTGACTGTGCAAGATCACAGTCTGCGGACCATCACCTGAAAAAGCGTATCAGTAGGGTTTAATAGATACCACTGGGTTTTGGATGAGGACCATGGGAGAGTTGGTATTTTTAATATAGTTACCTTGAGCTAGGCATTCTCTTTTCTCTATCTGTCTATCTCTATGCTGTGATTCGGTTTTGAATAAAGCTGTGTGTACATAAGTAAGTCACTGAAATTCATTTTTTATTTCCCAAGTCACTTCTTTGGCTCTTTTAGTGAATTTGTCTGTCAGCTAAAGCCTTCATATTAGCTGCATTTTCCTGGAGAACCAGATACATGTTTTGGTAAACATAGCAATGGAATGCGAGGTTATTGATAAGGACAGATTCACGTCTCGTAAGAGGGGCAACGAGAAACAGGTGACCAAGAGACTGACCAACGGAGTATAACATCCCATTCACATGAATACTTCCTATAAAAGTGGGAGATCACGAGGATCTCGTCCCTTCTGCTTATGGCCGACACTAGGAGAGGACCTTGCTGGTCATCCCTGCGAACTGAGGCCTAGTGAGAGACTGAATCCAGCTCCGGTTGGCTACATAATCCAATTCAGGACTTCAGGTGCCAGCTCTGCAGTTGCTGAGACTTTCAAGGTTGGTTTTGTATATTTTGTATTATTTTCTCTATTCTTATCAGTAGCATTAGTAAAACATTTTTAATTTTTCCAACTCTCTTCCCTCTGTCCTTCTTTCCCTCCCAATTGCCTGTCCTGAGTGGGAACGGGGGAGAGGGAGGAGCTGAAGGGAGAAGCTGGGGGGAGAGGAAGTTGACAATACATTTATCACAGTTTTATTGTCACCCCGCAATCAAAACCCTCAACACAGGTAGAAGTCTGGGCTCTTGAGGCTGGAGATCATTAACTCTATTTACAATGCTGAATGTATAAGGTTGCCTGATAATCTTGCTGTTCAGAGATGGACACAGATTGTTACAATGGTAAATGTAGTATAGTCTTTTTTCAGTTTTTTTTACTTCAGGGCAATGTATCATATCTAAATAGAAAAGAAAATTAACACTCAGACTGCAGCTTGAATTTCTCAGACAGAAGGCAAGGTGCAGTCTGACACATGAAATCCATACACTTTTTACTGATTTTGCTGTTCAAAATTCCTATTACATAAACCTTATTTCATAGTTTCACTGATCTGACACGTTCCTTTGGGATTGGGCATAATGTTTTTTTAGCTTTTAAAGACTTTTTTTCGAATTATGGAAAGGGGAGCAGATTTTAAAACCACTACCATTTAATGGAAAAAAAAAATCACCTGGTTCAAACTGTATGCAAAATATGGCATGTGTGAATATGCTTCTTTACAATGTGCTTATGTGATTTGCTCCAACAGTTAATCAATGAAAATTAAATAGTTTGGGAAATAAGTTGTACAGTTTTGGATTTGAAATTTAGACAGCATTTTCTTAAAACCCCAAAACTCCAGAGCAGAATATAGTTTGAAAGTCTCTGTCAGAGGCTGGCACAAACATTTCCTGGGATGACATCCAATTAGTGGCAGCATGGAAACAGTCAAGCATTTTCCTATTGGTCCATCCATCTGCTGTAGTTGTTTAATAAATTAATCTGTCCCTAATAGTACAGAATTTGAATGCCTCCAATTTAGTGACACAATCTAAATAGATTAAATATATTTGATTTTTGTTCTGTCTAGGAAGGTAGTTCCAAAAGAGTCCTTAAAAACTGCTGTCATAAAGATGAAAAAGGTTATTTATGAAGTTTGAAATAGAGAAAGAAATTTTGTAATTCCTTCTGAAGTATGTATCTTTTGTATGAGTAGGTCTCATTATCTAGGCCTCATCTTTGCTGAGTGTCTCATGCATCAGTCATCCTTTCATTTTTCCTCAGGAAAAATAGTTTCCATGAAATGTCTTGATCCATGGACATAGATAAGATGAAGATCTTTGAAAAGAGACATTAGTGTCAAAGAGTGCTCCAGCTTAGATCTGACACTAAACTTGTCTTGGTCAAATTATTGGTCGCCTCAGAAAAGGTGATATACTCATGAATGTAAGAAGCAAAAAGAAGTGTATTAAATCTTTTAGTATGGGTACTAGATGTTCTATATTGACATTTATTATCCAGAAAAAATAGAAGTCAGCGGAAACGCAGGTGATCTTTTTTGCTGCCGCAATTTTCATGACTCCATGAGTAGATTAAACTCTTGGGAACACTGGGATTCTCACACTGGTCTCAGTGCCAACTGAGGTGAAAGAAAACACACAGTTTTGCCAAAACAGTACTGTGTTTGTCTCTGGAATTATTTGCATATTCTTTAGTCTTTATATTATATACATAAAAAGTTATCAGCTCATGTCCTAGAATACTGAAGTGTAAGTGTATATGTACAGTTTTAATTCTGAGAGTGCTGGTTGGAATGTAGGTAACTTTGTGGTATTTACCACTTGACAGCCAATCTTAACAGACTTATTATATCTATTGTCCAAATTACTTTGCCAAAGATCTCCAAGAAGTTATGACAGGAAGAAAGTGAATATTTATTATCCTGGAAGTGAGGTTTTTTTAGCCTGTAATCTAATATCTGTTATTTCATACATAGCAGATGATGATTTTTCATGGCAAGGAAATAGCTAACTTGCTATGCGGTAGATTGAAATCTGTCATCTTCTCCTAAAAATAGTGCACGTGTTTTGACTGAGAACAATTGGTATGAAAGGCCACCATGGGAAGGTCTTTAATCAACAGTTTTGAAAACAGAAAATGTTGTCATGAGATCGTGTAATGAAATGGAAGTATTATTGCTGGTAACTGACAGAACACATGTGATGTGGCATCTACTTGCAATGAGCCAAATAAGACTGGTGTCTATAAAACTGGTGTTGTGTCATCTATCAAGCATGCATATAGAAAGTGCTACCTCTTTAAAACAAACAAAAGGCAATTTAAATAGGATGAAAATAAGCATAAGTTGTGTATAAGATACCCCATTGTCAGCAACCCTGGGGAAGGACAAATGAGACTACAAACTCCACAAAACACATAAGTGCAGTATTTTGAGGGAATGTTAAGAAAGCACTGAGATATGCAGTACACACAAGGCACAACACATTATAGCCATGTTACTAAGAATGTACAGCTTTTTTATTGCTTTACCCAAGCATGTTGAAAAGTACTTTTGTGTCATAAAATCAGTTTGTCTATGACATATAATACAGTATGAAAAAAATCAGCTTCACCCATGCTACTGATGTCCTATTAACATATATGTTACTGAGAAAAAAAGAAAATAGCTTGAATTCTACACGTAGTGGTGTGTCACTAAACTTATAAACGGAAAAATTAAAAGTGAAGTATATTAAAATATCTCTCAAAGTTAACACAAGCATAGTGGTATGGGAAACATTTGAGAAGGTAATCAAGGAGCACACCTTTGGAACAACTTAAAGCACAAAAGTAACTCATTGATTTTTCCTGTAATTCATAAATATATTATAATAAGCATCATCCTCTTAGATGACCCCTTAATGCTTCATTTTTAATTAAAAAAATCAGTTCATCATGAAAAAATAATCATCCTTCTTACCAATATTTATAGTTACTAAACAACTTGGGATATGTTATTTCAATGCTTAGCCTAAATCAAATTATATTTATACACAATTACAGACTGAAATGTCAAGAAAGAACTCTTCATTGTCCCAAACATTCTCTTCAGTAACAATGTCAGTAGATTTAATATTGCATTTGTTGTATTCATTAACTTTCTATCCTTTTTTTTTTTTTTTTTTTTTTAGGCAAAACATCAGTCCATTGGGATACCAGCAAATGACACACTGGAACAGCATTTGTGGTGCTCTGTGTGTCAGGGTATGTTTCCTCGTGGTAAGAAGAACACCTTTGAACACATTCATTCGTCTCTCATTTCCTCATAGGATTAGTAAATTATTTGTTCAGGCATTAATGTAAGGTCTGGTAGATTTCGTAGAATCATAGAATAGTTGGAGTTGGAAGGGACCTTCAAAGGTCGTCTTGTCCAACCCCCTGCAATGAGCAGGGACATCTGCAGCTAGATCAGGTTGCTCAGAGCCCCGTCCAGCCTGGCCTTGAATGTTTCCAGGGATGGGCCATCTACCACCTCTCTGGGCAGCCTGTGCCAGTGTTTTACCCCTCTCATTTTAAAAGATCTGTTCCTCATGTCTAGCTTGAATATCCCCTCCTTTGGTTTAAAACCATTACCTCTGGTTCTATTGCAACAGGCCCTGCTAAAAGTCTGCCTTCATCTTTCTTATAGGCCCCTTTAAATCTAACAGTACCATTTTAAATTATCCTTAAAACTTTATTTTTCAATGATGTCTACCTAAAAATTCTTGGTGATACTAAAGCTGCTGCAAAGATGATTTTCTAGCAGATTGACCAACACTGTCTCATTACTGAATGTGTCCATCTATTGTATATTGGCTTGAAATATCAATGTTTTAAAGTTGTAACATTTAAATTGCAGCATAATCCTGTTTGTGTGTGTGTGTTTATTGCCTGGTGTATTCAAATCCTTCTCCACAATGATAAGTGCATTCCTTCATTTCAGTGTAATAGCATCGTCCTGGATTTCATCCATTTGGAAATTACATATTAAAAGTAATGAGGGATTGCATTATTATTTCCTCTGGTAGTTGAGATAAAACAACAGTGAATTGTGTTTGCTTGAATTACTTAATCTTAAATACAATTTCTAGTCTTCTGAAACAGAAATCTAATTGAAGAAAGATAAAATGTCCAAGGAATTTGAAGCTGTGCATCTAATCATCCAAACTCTGATTTCCTTTTATCATAAATTGCTGATTACTGTTTCTTTGGTATTAACCCATAGCACTCCATATAATAACTGCAAATACAGATAAATACAGAGGTCGGCTTAATTCTGGAAAGCATGGTTTTTTCATACTTCTCTAGGTCACAGCAAACTATGATTTTGCTGTGCTATGCATACTGTCTGTTTTCCCAAGAGTCCGCAGGCCTCCTACGCACACTCTGCAATAAAGTGAAGAAACATGACATACAAAGTAAAAGAAAAAATCTTTGTTATCAGAGATACGAGGAAGTAGAACCGGGGAGGACAGCATCTATAGGAGTCCTGGTATTACAAAATGGAATTAAGTCTATCAAGTACTGTGAAGTAAAGTGTCACCAGACAGCTGTGTTGAGAAAAGGGAGTCTGGGCTGCAAACTGTGGGATCAATGCCATGGTTACATATTCATGCCAATTCATGCTTTTTTACCCAGCACCAAAATGGCACCAGTTAAGATAAGAACAACTGCATACACATGTGGCAGATGCACTCGACTCCCCTGCCAGCCAAACCAGCAGCTGTTTGGCTCAGGTTACACAGGAGGGAAAGGCCTGAGCTGCAGCCGGGCCAAGAACTCCATTTGGGAAACCCACAAGGAAGTAGAACAGCAATGGAACATCGATAAGTTGTGGGCACAAGGAGTCTCATGCAGACCTTTCCCACTGTATGCAATTTGACTACGTCAACCACTTTATTCTATAAATATGACAAGCCTGGGTGAGCCCACTGTGAGCTCTCTCTGCTAAACAAGTTGGCTGAACTACTCACAGGTTAGTGGATGAGCCCAATTTAAGTTTCTTATTGATCATTCACCTTGGGTAAATGCATACTAAATACAATGAATCATCTAGAAGTATAAGGTTGTATGATTTTCAATGTAGTCTCTGCTTCATGGTAATTAGTAAGCTGGATTTCCTGAAATCCTAAGCTGTGAAGTTCTGCTCATGTTTACTAAAAGCAACTACAAACTACACTGAATACTTACAAGTTAAGGTCTAGTTTGCACTTTGCTGGGAAAAATGGAATTGATTGGGGAAATGATTTCAAGGCTAATGCAGAGACATTACAGATATCTGCAAAACAGGGCCTGTTTTGCACTTCACTGAGAAGAAAAGAATTTATTCAGAGAGAGCAGCACCTGCAAGGCTATGGACTATAAACAACATCTACAGCTAAACAAAAGAAAGGCACATACGAGATCAGTGAAAAAGATCCAGTGAGAAGCAAGAACACCCCAAAGTGGAATATTGCTATTGGACTGAATTATAGTATGAATGATCTGTAAAGATATAAAAGTCTATGGTTTTCTATACTCAGCTTGGAACCCTGCACAGGTACCCAGATTGAGCCAGCACTCCTGCTATTCTACTCCATTACTTTTTTTTTTTTTAATTATTATTTCTTAGAATTTTGTTTTGTTAAAGTCTGCTCTGCATACAGCTATCAGGCCTCACCTGAAAGTTTGCTTCCATAGTTCTAAAATACAGACTCAGGAGCGAATGGTTATCAGGGAGGCAACGTCCTAAAAGTTTGCTCCATGAATGGATATTAGGCTTCTGGAAAGAAAGCAAGCAGTGTTCGGCTTGGCATATTTCCTCCATGCAGTAAATGACAGAGTGAACCTGCCACCGAACTCTTTTAAGTCACGTTTTCTGTTGAGAAATCTAAACATTGTTCTGCAGTAAGCAGAACCCTAAGTCACTCCCCTGTGACAACACATCATGCCCTATGCCACCCCTTTCAGACACAAGACGGTTCTAGGTACTGACGCTTAACTTCAGCAGCAAGAGTCACCCAAATGCAGATGTTTATACAGAAGAAATTTGTATTAGATATACTTTTTATTTAGTGATTGCTGCATGCCTAGCCACAGGGCAAGGAGAGCAGGGTCAAGGCAGTGTCTGGAGTTTGGGACAAGGCAGGCAGCGGGTGAGGAAGATGTCAAGCTGGCAGCTCGAGGGCAGATGGGAGCCTCCTAACAACAGCACACAGCCTGACATCTGAGAGGGCAGAAAAAGGGGGCTGAGTGTGGTTTGCTTGAGCTTTGGAAACTACTGAAAGATGCTAGAATGTAATTGAGAGAAAATGACTGGCTTTACAAGGACTCAGGAGAAACACTTGGTAACAAAACCTTTTATATTAATCCATCCACCCAGCAAATCTGAGTCTTCACTGTGTTAAAAGTTACATAGATTCTGCTCTAAGAAGCAATAGCATTACGTATTCAAAGGTCTTCTGCTATTTCTGTGACACAAAAATGTGGCTAATTCAAGGTCCTATAGCCGACAGAAAAATTCATCTTTCTTTAGCTTGAGTTGAGGAAGAAAGATTATTCTGCTGTTTTTTAATACCTAAACTACAAGGACAAAGAGGAAAATTGCAAGGGAAGCTAACTACTATTCCTTCATCTTCCCTGTTACTTTAGACTGCTACTTCACAGTCCTCTGACTCTGTGTCAGAGTTCTTCTTGTGTTTGTTGTTTTGACAGATACATGAATTCCTGCAGTGCATGTCTAGTGCCTCTATCAGAGATGGCAGCAGCTGGTGGTCAATGTGCGATTTAAAAGTCAAAAGCTGTACTCCAAAGATTCCTGCCTATAATGGTGACATTGTGTTAACTAACAATAATGAGATGTCCAGACTGCCTCCAAGAATTTATTTTTTGGATCCTACATGGAAAATGCTTCCTAAACGCCTGAAAACAAAAAAAAGAACTCAAGCATTTAAATGTTAATAAAATTCCGAGAAATGGATGGTCTCAAAAACAGGCTCTTTACATGAAAAATGTATTTTTTTTTTTAAATTTATTTTGTTTTTAATTCACCATACCTGAAAATTCTGAAAATATTAAAAGTATTAAAATTAAATATTAAGCCCACTTTCTACAAATATTACAATTTATTATTCAGTCCTGCTCCCCAGAATTTTAATCTCAAGTTATTTGGAAGTAATTTTTCTAGTATATTTAACAACAATTGTTTGGGATGGCAAGGTTGATTGACCTTGGCTGGCTGCCAGACCCCAACCCAGTTGCTCTCTCCTTTGGCCTCTTCAACTGATCAGAAGAAGATGACAAATCTTGTGGATCAAGTTAAAGAGAAGGAGATTACTTACTAATTACTGTACTGGCAAAGCAGACTTAACTTGAGGAGAATTAATTTGGAGACAGTTGAAGATGATCAGAACACACTTGCCTAATGATAAAGAAATTAGGGACACAAGTTCCAACACATTGTGGACTTGCATGCAGAAAACTTTACTAGAGGTCTCTTGGTCTTTCCTCTGCTTTTTTGTTAAAGTACAGAATAGCTTGCATATAGTTTGATCTTGAACTACACTAGGATTGCTTTAAAATTAGAGGTGTGATTTTTGTGGAAAGTCTCCTAGGTGCAGAGTTCTCTCAGAAACATATATCTGTGTTGTAAATAATTTTCAGGCCATGAGAGAAAACTAAAACCACAGCAAGCATACATGATGTTTCCCTGGCGTGCTTCCTCTTCTCCAACTTCATGGTTTTTATCTGTTCAGATACCTTTTGTGGGTTTATCTTCGAAGCATTTTACTAGTTTCTCTTTAAATCATTTCTGGTTTTGATCTTTAACATGCTTTGGTGAAAAGCTCTGACTATTTTCTCCTTGTTGCCCAAAGAATGACCTCCTTTTCTTTGTTTTGAAGTTCATGCATAAAATTATCAACCTCAAAAAAATTTTCTCTATTAGAAGGCTGTGCCAGAACTTCTCCTGAAAGATGATTAAAATGTCTTCCAATTTCTGTTTTAAATGCATTCATGGCCAATTCATTCCCATTTGTTTTGTGCTAATTATCTGATACTTAATATGTTGATTCTTGCAGAAAAAACTTGCGATGTCCCTTCTTAGACATCATTTTGCTAGACTAAACACACTAAATATTCTAGCATCTGCTCACAAAACATTTTTTTATTTCTTTATCTGCCCCACACCTTTTCTAGTCTTAATGAATGTTGGTTGGGGAAGAGAAATATATCCAGGCTATCGCCTCCTAGCTCTGCAGATTCTTTTGTCAATGTTATTCCTTTGTGTTTCTTTTAGCTGTGATATCCTAGCATGCTCTGTGTAGCTCGTGATGGTACCACTCTTTTATAAAAAGATTTTCCATTAGAGATGGTGAAGAAATTCAACACTGGATTGTCATTTATCCAGAGATCTATAAACTGCTCTGGTCTTACTATAAATGAAAGAAAAAGTATGTGAACAATATGCAAGATATAACCCTCAAACAAAAACAAGTTGTAGTTAGAGAGTTAGAGACAGACTTCAGCCATACCCGCTGCATGTTGGTAATCTTTGGAGAAGTTCCAAGTCCGATGCCAGTCATGAATTTTGTGGCTTATTCCTTGCCAAGACACAGGGAGAATAATGTTGTACAGTGCTCAAAGAGCAGCCTGGCATCTGATGTATACCAGAGGTTCCCAGAAGTCTGGGTCTATCAGTGTTATTGGCACCCACAGGTGTCTATGTGAATGTGTCTGTCTGTGTCTCTGTTTCTATTTTAAACTGCTGTTTTCCCCCCTGGGGCAATCACCACATTGACGTCAGAACATTGCCCAGCACCTCATTTATGTCTGAGAAGAGAGGGAAACAGTGTTGAGAAGAGAACTCAATGGAAAAAATAATATTCAGTGTGTGTTAAAAACATTGAAGGAGGAGGAGTAAGTGGAAGAGAAGGGAAATTTTAAGTCAGTGTATTTATGTTATCCTAAATACCAAAAAACCTAGTTATTTTGGATATAAATACTGCATTAGCATCTAAGAATAGAGTTAGGCAATTTTTTTGGAATATCTGAATACTTGATTATACATGAAATAGCTTGAAGATGTTTCTTAATATTTTTTCCTCTATTTGAGAATTTTCTTATTGTCATTAACCGAAGGTCATGATAAACCTACGATGTTTTTCCTTTAATTCCATGTGCTTTTCTTAGACTAATCACACATATCTTTGCAGTAGATATTTGATATTTATAGAACGCTATCTTGTTAGTCATAACATCATGTACTTATCTGAAACTGTTGTGAGCTCCAGATGGAGCTAGACAGTATCTTGTCCAATAAACTCTGATGTTAATGCACAAATTAGGCAATCTATGCTCATGTGTCTTCTTGAGTCAGATAATAACAGCATGAAGTTGTACTCTGTGTACATATTTGAATTCAACACTCAATGTCCAACATTTTTTTCTTATTTTAATAATGATTTGTCTATTACAGTGGACTAGAATGACTTCTAAGAGATTTTTATCATCTCTGTGACCTAAAGCAATATAGGCAAAGCAGAATGTTACACAGAATACAAACTACGGTCTCTTTTACATCTTACCTTTGCCTTTTCTCTCTTACTGAACTTTGTTATCCATCTGCACTCCCATTTCCTGTGCTTTTATTTCATAAATTCTCACTTAACTCTTCTTCTTCCCAGTCTGCAGTCCAGTGGGTATGTGAGAATCTTGGCTTTAATTTTTTAACATGGAACTTCTTGTTCTTAAGATGGTGGATCAGGGCCAAATAACTCCAAATGAAAGTATATTATTTATTACTATTTGAAGGCTGTTCGGTTTAAAAGCTGGTCTTATAATTTGGAGAGACTGGGTTCATATTTTCTGAAGGCTTGTGGTTGGCAGTATTGCATGGAGCTTCTCCAACATTGGGCATCTGTAGAGAAACTGATGACAAAAACAGTCTTTGTATTCCTCTGATCTTGGCCACTGTTCTCAAATAGAGCTGGCTGATATTTTTGTGGAAAAACTGAGTTTGGTTAACATTTTCATTTTTTCATCAAAAAAGTGAATCTCTACTCATTTTTGCATTCTGCTTTTGCAAGTTAAGGACAAAGAGGAAAGATACCCTGCCTTTCCCACTCTTCAGTCAAAACCAACGCAAACAGCCTTATTTTGTTGGTTAAATGGTAGAATAACAAAAAAAAAAACTTTTTAATTTGTTTGAAACGTTGTGGATAGTTTTTGGTTTTTGTTTGTTTGTTTTTTTACAAAACATGTATAATACTTTTTCAGTATTTCCAGTATTCCTTACATTGTTATTAACTGATTCTTCACACAACCAAATGCTTACAACCTAGCAAAAAAATAATATACACCTTCTCCCAATAACCCAAAAGGTCTTTGCTGTTCTTTGAGAAGCACAGCGCTTTGCTGCGAGACATTGCCCTCTGCAGCCTGTGCTCACAAACAGCGATTCCGTGTTGGCCTCACTCTGGGGCCTGTCATACCAGGAAAGCTTAGCTCTATTTTTATTACATTAGCTCTATTTAATCTAAAGTGGAGATTTTTGTTGTTTCTGTTGAGAATTGTTGTTGTTGTTGTTGTTTCATTGGTTGGTTAGTTTTTTTATTTGAGGGATCTTTTTTTCTTTTTAAGAAAATGGTACCAAATACATAAAAACGTATCAAAAGTCAATAGACTCTAGTTCTTTGGTATTAAAAAAAAAAAAAAAGAAAGAAAAAAAAAGAGGAAAAAAATTAAAATACTTATGCTTGACTGCTTTTCTCAGGCTAAGCTACAGTTCTCTGTTAGGTGTGCAAGGAATTCAGGATCAGACTCAGTCATTAGCGCTGAACCCTGAGACACTAGCTGGTTAGGTAACCCGGCAGCCAAGTGTTGGAAACATCCAAACATGTCTCAAACACAACACAAAAGAGGTTGATTTACTGCTCTCCCTGCAGCCAGAGCTTGTTTCCATAGAAATAGCTTTGGGTTGCTTCCTGGTTTCATGAGTCTTTTATATACCTCTGGTACACTGTGTTGTGGCATAACGGAAAAACATGTGGAGACCTGATTCATCTCTTGCTTGTAACAACTTTACACTAATGCTAATCAAGAAAAGTGATTAAATTATTCCTGATCTGTAGAGCAGTTCCTCTTAGTGGGCTAATGTCATTTGTTTTCCTTTAAAAAAATACACTGAAGTTTTACTGCTTACAATATATTCAGAAGAGACTAATGTAAACTTTTACATTAAATTTTCTTTTTAGGGTACACTTTTTTTTACATTTTTGCATGTGAAAGTTTTGCCATTTTAATACTAACTTGGGGCTATGTGATCCTATTATATTCAGAATAATTATGACAGAACTAATTTTGTAATAGAAAGAAGAATAAGCAGCATTTTCCACGGAATTGTTTTTCTTTTTCCTGTTTACATAAATATGCGAGTTTTATTTCTCATAAAAATGTGACATTTAAACTTATTCGTAAAATAAAAACATGTTAAAGTACTAGCCTGGTGGTTTATTTTGCATAAGTAACTATTTAATTCAGAAATTTGAAATCAGCCTGCTTGCAATAAGTTGCCTAAATCTGTAATACTTCACCTCAGGAAAGTTGTCAGAAATGCTAAATACAACAGTTCCCTCTCAAAAAGGTCATGCCCTGTCAACTTATAACAGATGTCAGTATTCTGTTTATTTCTAAGAAAACCAAGACTGTTGTGACTGGAAAAATCAGGTGTCATGCTGGTAAATATGTAAAATGCTGACTATAATTTCTTAATAGGCAGAATAATAAGGTGCATATCAATGCTATACACTTCAGAGAGTCCAGCTCTTCTTATAATCACTTCAGATGAGCTGTGTCCTATGCTAGTAACAGAAACTAATGCCTGCATATGAGTTGCTAATGGTTTGCAGCATTCAATGTCTCCAAATTAAAAATGTCTAAATTTCTTCTTTTGTATGATTTTGTGTTGTTGCATAGTAATGTTGCTAAGGACCCACCTGAAAGCACTTACACACATGTCTGTTTCCATACCTTACTTACAAGAGTTCTTAAACACATTCTTCCAGTCCTCTTAAAGTCTATAGGAACTGCACATATACCTAAATAGTGAGATGAGTTTGAAAGTACAGCCCTTACTGACAGGAGAGCAGATTCAAAACTTAATGAAGTCAGGAAGAATTTGGTTTGAATTGGCTTAGGTGGTATACGTATAAGAACAAAACAGCTGCTGCTTCAAAGCAGCTCACCATCCAAAAATAAAGGAGAGCAAGCCCGATGGCTGGGAACAGATGGGTCAATGGACATGGTGATGTAGCTTTGCTGAAATTTATTAAAAGCTTTCCTTATACACATGGGGCACCAGGAAGAAAGCACAAAACTGAAATTAACAGCAGACAGTAAAAGGGCAAAATTGGTATCAATGTGGTTTTTATCTATCCTACTTTAAAATACATTTTTTTATCCCAGTTGTTTCTATTTCTTCTCATATCAAATAGAAGAAAATACATGATTGTGACTATTTTTCCCAGTTCCATCCTACACTTTTCCAGTATAGCTTTTGCCTTATTGAAATTATGTTGCAGACTCTGTCTCTAAGGTAAATCAGCGATCATCTTCATCCTCAGTGTAGCTGGCAGATTATTTCAGCACTTTTGATCAAACTCTTCTAAAGTTTGCCTTCATGGCCAAGTCTCTCCTTTGCCAATATTCTTGTGAGCCTATGGACTTCTTTAGTACATTCTTAACAGAAATTTCCTTATAATCTGCTTTCCGAGGTGGTCTCTTAGTGACAGATTGGTGCAGAACTGGAAAATGAGAGTTTCCAGCCCCACTCTAGGTGCTTAATTACTCAAGGTGCTGAAGAAGAACAAACCCTCACCATATGATGGGTGTTCTGAATGTGGATATACAGTGCTATTATGCAGCATTTAAATTTTGTACAACAACGAGGTGAGAGCAAACATATGACCTACTGTATTTTACATAAAAATTTAATCTTTAAAATATAAAAGGAATACAATTAGAAAAAACATTAAAGAGATGGATTTATAAGCAGAGTGTGGAACTCTCCAAATACAGACTGCATATAACTTGATTACCTGGAGCTTTTTGAAAACATGACGACAGTGTGAATATTTTGCCTGTGTCTGAAATAAAATGTCAAAGAAAAAAAAAAAAATCACTGCATCTGAAAACAGCGAGTTGGAAGATAAATTGTACTGTGCTCTAATAAAATAAAAATAATACAAATTCTCCCCTTTCAGATATTTGAATTAATGTTGATAACTGTGCTTCAATTGGGAATAATATTGATGTGCATCTTCAAAGGTATGAAATAACCTATGGTTTGGAAATCCCAGTAATGAGAATATTTTTTAGTTCCTGTTTTCAGTGATCCTACCACCATAATGAAGCTGGCTTCAGTCATGCCATGCCATATGAAGTTAAAGAGCATCAATATGACAAATATGACAGACTTGGGACATGACTCCTTATAAATGAAACTAACAGAAACATGAGCTGATCCTTCCTGAATAAGGCCAGCAAAGAATAATATTAGAAAATTCCTACCATGTATTTCTGTCTTTGTATCCATTTACTGTGCACTGACAGTGTTTTCATGATAATTACTTCTGCTTCTTTATAGTTATTGTGTATTTGTTACCACACCTCATTCTGCTAGAATGACACTTGTATCAAAGTGTACTATACAAATTAGTTTGTTGATATGTTTATAGTAAAGACTGATCTGTGAAATGGTATGTGAAACACTGTTCTACCAAACTATTTGTTAAAATAGCCCAACTCTGTCAGATTAGTGAATTTAAGACTGTTTGTAAAACGTGTGTTTGGTTTTTGTTTGTTTGTTTGTTTGTTTGTTTTTTCCTTGTTGAGCTGCAAAGGTCACATTAATATTCTCCATCTCCTTTGTATTGGGAGAAATTAATCTCCCAGGCAATAATTAGCTGCATCTGAGATTTATTTGGTCTACAATTCATGTCCAATCATCCAAGCAAGCTGTTTGAGAGACAAACAGCTGTATTTTCAGAGCACCTAGTTGGTGAGGTGTTTGTGATGCTAGAGCATTCCTGACTCTGAGGCATCCAGGTGTTACAATATAAAGCTATTATAGCACTAACGGTGATGCAAGAGTAGACTTTGTGTTTGCATACAAAAATAATATGGGAAAAAGTGGAGATTCTGACAACCAAAGTGGACCAAAACAAAGATAAACTTCTCTGATATTTTTAACAACACACAGTATCTCCTTTCTGAACTATCTATAACTAAATATATCCTCATGTTTTTCTTTAGAATATGTTGAGCAATTATTTGTTTAATGCACATGACTATCATTTTCTGTTGCTTTTCAGGCAACAGTTAAGCCGTTGTTTTATGTTTATAATGTTTCCTTAAGCAGAAGTGAATTTTTAGGATTTCTGAATGTCTGGCACTGAAAACATTCTGTGTGCATTTCAGGTTATAGCCCCAAACTTGCCATTTCCTTGTTTTTATGATGTTTTTTGGATGTCCATCATACTTGTCCAACCATAATTTCAGAAGGGAGTAGAGAAAGTTAGTGTGGTTTGGGGAAGAATTTTGAAATGTGGTTGCATTCCTCTTTGGGAAAAAACAAACAAAACAAAACCAAACCAAAAACCAAACCAAAACAGCAGCTTTGATGCGTTGATGAAAGAGAATCACCCTTACACCAAGGCAGTCTGTCTAGTGGGCTGCCCCCAGCAGAGATCACAGAAACCCTGGTATTTCAAATCACAGACAGTCTGGCAGGCAGGTTTGCCAAGAAAGTAGGAAAACCTGTCAGGCAGGTTTCATAAGGCCCCTGTCCGGATTCCTTTATTTGAATTTTATAACAGGATCTTTCCATGAAACTTTATCATTCTGATTAAGTTGGAAATTCTGAGGAAATAGAAATTTTGCTCAAGTGCTAATGGAATTAATAGAGTTTATTCCTTTTGTTCATACTCACTAAAACATTGTTATTTCAGTAAAATTCTGGTATCATGGATACTTGCACAAAGAGAAAGTTAAAGAGATCTTCCAAAAAGAGTGAAAGTTAAGCTAAAACTTTAAAAAGCATTTTCTTATAAATGTGGAATGAAAATATTTTGGTACTGTTTTGATAGAAAGATAGATACTGATAATGCTTTAACAGAGAACTAAATATTGTATTTGTGACCATAAGTGTACCTAAAAGATCAAATTTCACTGTATGATGAATTTTCATTTTGTGAGATGTTGTGCAAAAGGAGGTTACTGTCTGAGCATGGAGAACACTTTGAAAATAAACTAAATAAGAAGGAAGGAAGCTATTTTAGGGTAATAGCTTCTGCTTTCTGCAGTCTTTGGGGAATACTTGGCAAGAAGAGAAGAGTAAGTATGAAAAGCAAGACTGAGCAAGACTGAGTGCTGGGAAATAAAAACGTGGATATACTAACTGTACTGCAGTGAGCTTCTCAGACAGGGATTAAACCATTCTGCTATTTGTGGCCATCAATAGCAGCAACAGCAACCAAGTAACACTTTGAGAAATTATAGAAATTCTTCTTTACTTTTCCCCAGAGACTGCACCCTCTTTGAGAACTCTCAGTTTTGATAACAGGTTTAATTGCAGTAATTTTTAACCTGCGCAGCTATTGCATGAGCATAAGCAATGTGTAAACTGACTGGGATTCATTTCTTTTAATTCTCTAACAGTGAATCCTGATGTACATTTATTTTGTTTTTACAAGGGAAATAAGCCAAGTGGTTTTCAAAAGCCCAATAGCAGGTGGTGGTTTTATTGCCATCTACTGCACATAATGGTAATAATCTGTATTGATAGTCTAATATGGAAATATTGTTATGTCCTGTTAAAATGCAATAAATATCATGTTTTACAGACAAGTTAAAGAATTGCTTGGGAATATAATCATTATGTGCATATGCCAAAGCAAAGTAGGGGAAAGGGAAAAGGGAGACAATTTAGTTTTCAGGCAGTTCAGATAGATGGGCTGCCAAGAAGTTAGAATACTTAATTCACATAGAAATGTGTGCATATCCAAAGGCTTTGGAGATGCAGAAGACACCTCATAAACCTCTGCACTTATTCTACTTGGAGCACAGAGTTTCCAAGTTCTGGAGCAGACTTCCTTATGTGCTGGAAGGTCACCATAGTGTCTTGGACGAAAGAGGCTGCTAAAGTTGACTGTTTCACAGTCTCTCTGGAAGACTGAGACTAGCAGAAAGCAATCCATGTAAGAAAATAAACATATAAATAAAGTAAAAAGCCCAGTTTCCATTAGAAGATGAGTACTTTTAGAATATTATTAAACAGAAACTTTTCCTCACTGTTAGCAGAATTTTCAGTGAAATTAGCCATGTAGAAGCTAGTATCAATGGCAAGAACTGTGTCAGATATAAGCTCACTGGAAGTTGCTTCTGCTTCTGACATTTTGTGAATGTTGGGTGGGTGCATACATTTCAGGGTTGAAGATTTTTTTTGTCTTTCTGAATGTTTTTAATTAGGGTAACATTTCACTGGACCATGTACTGAAGTCAGGGTTGAGCCAATTGAACATGACATTTCCTGCACCCTAAGGTATTCTAACGTTAATTAGAGCCATCAAACTGTGTTATTATCCTGTTCGGTTATGATTTGCGTGAATTTCGTAGTAACTTCAGAGCTATTCTGGTTCTGAACACAAGCCAGTGTGTCACAACTGGATCTGTATCTGATCCAGGTGTGAATGGCTATCAGGACTGGTACCTGGTGAGTACACTTTAAATGGATATATATGAAATATCATTCTACCACTTTTTTTTTTTTTTTTTTAAATGCAGATTTTCCATCTCCTTTTAGTTGCTATGAATCATTTCAGAGACTGAGGCAAAATTTAATCATGATGTATTTTACAGTCCTTGTACCTTTCAATCTGAGAACCTGTCACTCACTTTTGTCTCCATTTGCTAACACACTACTGGAGCAAGGTCAAAGAAATAATGAGAGCACAAGCATAGTGGTACAGTATAAAAATCTTCCTGTCCTTTTAATTGGGACTAAAAACTCTAAAATGCAAATTTGTGGTTTCTATCTTTATTCCATGCACAAAGTTACTTCAGCAAACAATCTGTGAGAAGGGCTCGTTACTTCCAGGAACGATATTGTTCTATTTTTTTTTTTTTTATACATATATTTTAATTTTCCAACTTTCAGGTATCAGATCCATGGTTCACAATAGAAACTCAGAGGTTTTTGGTTTAAATTTTGTGTGTAGAGCATGTGGTCCTTTTTAGAAATACTTGGCAGCTGGCCTTCTTCCTATACTCAAATGAGTCTTCACTAGCGAGTCAATATATATGAGGTAAAAATTGGTCTGATTAGTGATCTTTCATCACTGCTTCCTTGCCAAGTAGCATTTCAATTTTAAATTTTTATTTTCAGTTTTTGTCTTTCCTTTAAATAAATTACTAAGAAAGCCAATTCATTTCTACTATTTGAAAAACAGGAAAACAAGGTAGCTGCTGTTTCTGTTAATCTGATTGTGACTGTACTTGGAGTAGAATAACTGCAGATATTTTCAGGACTTAGGGTTTAGGCTGCAGCAGGTGCAGGAAGCTGATTTTTCAGAGACAATGAAGAGTTTCATAATGAGGATCTAAGCCTAATAAACCTCATAAACAAATCTTTTCATTAAAGATATATCGTCAAATGTGAGAACAAAGACAGGATGATTAATTGAAAGGAAGATCTAGAAAGTTACGCACAGAAGGAAGAAACAAAACCTCTAACAAATCGGTATGCTCCAATGGTGAAAACAAGGTATTATCTATCCTACTTTTAAAAGAACTGACTTATGAAAATTGTCCTGTACCAAGCCTAGTCAACAAATATATTTAGTTTGGAGTAATACTCTCTTATGCTCTATCAATAATTACAAAGGAGATAGAAGAAATTTATCTCAGTAGTTATAGAGCCAGTAGTGTGACCTCTGTACAGTTTTAAAGGAAAGATTATTAAAGGCCATGGATATGCATGTACAATGGTATTAAATACATTCAGATTTCTTAGAGGTAGATCATATTTTTGATATATTTTTCTTTGATAAAAGCCCCCTATTTTTCTAGACAGAAAAAAATCAGTAAATCTCAGCCTTCTTAAGACAATAAAAGAATACAACAAGATTATTAATTATATTGGAAAAGATAGTGATTAGGACAAGAATCGAGAAGAAGACAAATTGAATAAAAAAATATAATGTTTTGTGTTGAAAGAACAATTTCAGGCTGGGGAAGGCTGCTACTACTATCAGTGTTGCAAGGCATCTCTTAAAGTACTATTTATGACTTTGACACAAAAAGAAGGAATGAGTGAAAGAAGAAGTTTT
Organism: Patagioenas fasciata; assembly: GCF_037038585.1. Classification (NCBI taxonomy): domain Eukaryota; kingdom Metazoa; phylum Chordata; class Aves; order Columbiformes; family Columbidae; genus Patagioenas; species Patagioenas fasciata. The sequence continues at coordinate 17,371,065 of NC_092521.1, forward strand.
GTCTGTTTGTCTTTTCTTTAAGTATCAAAGAAAGTTAATCTCATAATTCCTACCTTATAAGTTTACAATTTATTGATTCATGCTTGTTGCTTACATTATGCTTTACTGTGCAATAAATTAATTTTATTTTCTTTGTGAAATTTCCTATGGACAAGCCAGCCTCTGAATTTCGAAAGCAGTACTCACATCATTCATCTTACAATATTGTATTGAAAGAGTCTTTCTCATCACAGAAATTTGTAGAACTTGTTACATATAAATGTTAATACCCAGCATAATTAACTTCTTATTTTCCTCATTCTGAGTCTTAGAGAATGAGTTAACAGTGATATTTCATGCCTGAATTTTGTTGCTACTCCTATTCAGATCTGTAAAGTTATTCAAACTACATTTTTGTTGTTGTTGTTGATATTTAGTAAACTGTAGTGTTCTCTCAGACAATATTTCCCTATAAAGTGAAAAGAACAACAACAACAAATTAAAAATGGCTTATCTTGGCACAAGTTTTCTTAAAAAAGAAAGAACAATGTCTAAGCAAAAAAAAAAAAACCAACACTCAAAACCCCTGCAGCCTATAACAAATCATCAGTGTAATAACATAATAAAGTTAGCAGCATTTGAGACTCTGGGTTTCTCTCTGTGGCAAATATCACTGGAATTCCAGATAGCTATGGAATACTTGATGAAAGTGATGCAGCATTATAAAATTAGAATTGAAAAACTGATTTAGCTTTAATCTTTCCATCATTTCATGGAGAAGGATCTATTTACAGAATCATAAAATAATGTAATTATGTAAGACGGACAGGATCTAGGTTGGTCTAGGCTGATCCGCACTCCTGCTCGAAGCAAGCCTGGTTAAAGCCCAGTGAGGATTTGTCCAGAGAAGTCCTAAACACCTCCAAGGATGGAGACTACATAGACTCTCTGGGTAATGCTTCTCAGTATTTGACCATCCTGATGGTAATTCTGACCCCTCTTCCCTCAAGTCAAGGTTTTCAAGGATATTAAATAGTGTTGGCCACTATATTTATCCCTGAGTGATGCCACTAGTAAGCAGCCAGACTTCATATAATTGATCACAACCTGCTGAGCCTAGTGGTCCAGCCAGTTTTCCCAGCCTCTTCCATTCATTCAATTAGTATATTACCAATTTGACCCTGAGGATACCAGGAGAGACTATGTCAAACACCTTACTTGAGTCAAGGAATAGAACACTCAGTGCTCCCCCACTTTTCCACAAAGCCAGACATCTGACTGTAGAATGCAATCAGGTTGGTCAAGCTCTATTTGTTGTTGACAAGTCCATGCTGGCTGTTCCCAATTACCTTCCGATTAAGGGAGTGGAGCATCTCCCTTATGAAGAAAGGCTGAGGGAGCTGGGGCTCTTTAGCTTGGAGAAAAGGAGACTGAGGAGTGACCTCATTAATGTTTATAAATATGTAAAAGATGAGTGTCATGAGGATGGAGCCAGGCTCTTCTCAGTGACAACCAATGATAGGACAAGGAGCAATGGGTACAAACTGGAACACAGGAGGTTCCACTTAAATTTGAGAAGAAACTTCTTCACAACAGGCTACCCGGGGAGGTTGTGGAGTCTCCTTTTCTGGAGATATTCAAAACCCACCTGGATGCCTTCCTGTGTATCCTCATCTAGGTGTTCCTTCTCCAGCGGGGGAATTGGACTAGGTGATCTTCCGAGGTCCCTTCCAATCCCTAACATCCTGTGATTCTTGTGTCCATGTGCCTGGATGTGACATCCAGGAGGGTTTGTTCCACAACTTTCCTGGTGATCTAGATGAGGCCAGCTGGCATTTAGCTCCCTAGAACTTCCCTTTTGCCTTTCTTGAAGGTCAGATTATTTGGTTTTTTTGAGTATCAGGAAAATGCCCCAATTACCATGACCTTTCAAAGATGATACGGAACAGACACAATGACATAACTCAGTTCTCTCAGCCCCCTTGAGGGCTTCCCATATGGTTCTACGTACTTGTAGGTGCATGTCCAATTTCCTTAGGTGCTCCCTAAGTGTGTCTTCCTCTGCACTTTGTATCATTTCACTCCCATGGACACCACTAGTAGGTTCAAGGACCTGGGAGACTTGATAACAGAGGCAAAACAAAGCACTGAGTACCTCAACTTCCTCAGTGTCCCTTATCATGAGGTTCCCTTGCCCATTAAGCTGTAGGTAAATGTTTTCTTCTGCCTTCCTACCACTGTTGATGAACTTACAGAAACTCATCTCGTTGGCCTTCACATCTCTTCCCTGTTCCAGCTATACCTCAACTTTGGCTTTCTGTTTTCCAACCTATAGATATGAACAACGTCTCTGTAATTCTGGGACACCTGTCCTTGCCTCCATCCTCTCTGGACTTCCGTTCGGCAGCTGAGCTCAGTCAGGAGCTCCTTGTTCATCCATTCAGCTTTCTGCCCCATTTGCTCAACTTTGTGAACTTATTTTCCTTGAAGATCAATGAGCAATTTTCAGTGCATTTTTGCTCTTTAGAGAGGTGTCCCATGTGATGCCACTAAATAGATCTCTGAATAATCTGAAATCTACTCTCCTAAAGCCCAGGACTGTGATTACACTATTTGTCTCAATCACTTGATTGCAAGTCTGCCCTTGACCTTCACATTCTCAACCAGCTCCTCCTTGTTTGAGCATAGTAAGTAAATTCCCTGGTTACCCTAACTGTTATCTGCATCAAAAAAATGATTTCAGTACACTCCAATAATATCCTGGTTTGCTTGTACCCAGTCCTATTGCCTTTCCAGCAGATATTAAATTGGTGGAAGCCTCCTATGAATTCTAGAGTCTGTGACCATGAGCATTATTCCCGCTGTCTAAGGAAGGCTTTATTTATGTCCTCTTTCAGAATAAGTGGTTTGTAGCATATATTCTCAGACATTTTTTAAAAAAACTCTGTTGGGATATTAAATTCAAAGTACAAACTGAAGCAAGAATGATCTAAAATAAGTTGAAAACTTATGAACCTACATGTCTCAGTTTTTTATGCCCATTACCAGTATTCAAAATACTTTCTTTCTCTACAAATTTTGCTTATTTTTTTTTATCCCATTGTGTAATGAAAGCTATAAAAAAAGAGTCTGGGCTTCATTCTGTTTTAAAATTCAGTGCATTTTCTTTATGTGTGTTTGTATGTAAGGGCACACACACAGAGATAAGGTTTTTAGAAGTTTTTAAGAACTTTGAAAAATCTAGAGGTTTTCTTTACCTGAATTTTGCCAACTATTCAGACAGAACAAAAATTTTCCAAATTGCTCATTCAAAAGAATTTTGACCCTTTCAAGACTACACTGATGTAGATTTTCTGAACACATTACAGGGGGTGGTTGCTTTCATCAGTTTTATGAAATATTTATATAAAATATATGATATGAGTTTTCTTTCTCTCCTTGATTGATAAATACTGTTGATGTTCCTGCATTTTGGCATCTAAACTCTTCGTATGTTGTTTCTAAATGTCTGTTACTATTGATGTTAATCAATATAACCAAGAAATAATCAAGATAGATTGAAAAAGAGTTAGTTTGGGCAACAAAAAGAGAACAGTACTTTAGACCAGGGTCTTCCTGAGTAGAGTCTATATGAGTAATAATCTTAATTCAAATAAAGATTATACAGACATAATCTGAGTATGATCAGCTTTTTCTATTTTTTTCAATTTGCCCAGCCCACTGCAAAACAACAAAAATAGGTTGCTTTCTCTTTAATGAAAGAAGGTAATCAAGGAAGGAAGGAGAAGAGAAAAGAAGGTACGAAGGCCCTTTTGAGGAATAAAAAATTGGCATATATTTTTCATGAACTGAATAACTTAGGTAATCAAGATACACCTATTGATCGAGGTCTGACAGTTTTACAGAACTAATTTAACTATTGCTTAAGAACCTTCCCATTTCATGGTTTGATATTAATCCAAATTATATCTTTTTTGAGACTGTTTCTAAAAGCGTAACACAACAAACCTAGAATGACCTATGGAGCTTCATTTTCCAGGCTAAGCCATATTTCAGTCACTCTTATTTTGGTGAAGTTTTTGTTCACTTCTTATTGGTCTGGTGGACTGAATATTTCTTGACTTCATCTGAGAACAGAGTCATGGTAAAAGTACAGAAGTGTCTGCTTGTACAGGCAAACATCTAAAACATCTAAAATGTAGTTTTTATATCTATTTTTAGCAATCAAAATAAAACGAGAGTTTTTCTGTTAGGTTTTTTTTTTTTTTCTTCTTGTACAGCTGAATAGGATTTTAAAAATATCTATACTTTTCAAAGTCAAACAACATTTACTTGGATGGAGTTAGCATTCACATTTGATATCTTTAGTTTAAAAGTTCATGATATCGTTAGCAAATTATTCAGTATTCTTTCGCATATGCATGTATATTTCACAAAGCTAAAAATAAATGATGGAAGGAAATTGTTAAAGTATTGATAATAACAAATAATTCTAAATAACAATTTAATTTATGACATCACTAGTGTTTTTCAAAAGGAAACTAAGACTATTGAATATCAGACTTCAACTATGGTTGGCTCATCTAATTTCTCAGGTTTCTATCAAAAATTTTAAAAGTCATCAAGACTTTTAGTTTTTAAAGAGATGACTAGCCGCCTACAAGAGCAATATCAAACAGTGCATTTTGGAGTTTCAATAAAATTAATTCCTACTACCTTCATTAATGAACTATTGCAACTGTCCAGAAATACTGGCTATGATCTAAGAGGTCATGTTAACCTGAGTGACCCCAAAATGCTATGAAATGAGGACCCCAATGTTTTTTTGAAGTACTAGTATTTGCAGAAAACATTAATGTTTTGACAGCAAAGAATCTTTTTATACCCAGGCTAAAAAGACTAAATATGTTATTATGAGGTACCTCCTGTTGGCAGAAAGTGCCTTTAGGACATGAGCTGTTCTTGTCACAAAATCTGTCTGTTTGCATAGCAAACTATTTCAGGCCAGAAAACTGCTGCTTCTTCATTAAAGTAGGCACAATAAGCCCAAAATATGACACTCAGAGATACTGGCAAGATATGAGAAAGGAACAAATTTAAATAAAAAATCTGAACTTTGGTTGCTCAGAAAAAAAAAAAAAAAAAAGACATTTGAAGTAGTCCTGATTTTGAGTCTAGCAAGTTGTAGAATTTACGGGTGGAGTTTTGTCGCAGTAAAGTCTTTAGCCTCTCCGCAGGCTTCGGTATTTAAAACCACTGAACCTGGATTTGCTTTGTTACTGATTTTTTATCTATAAAACCAAAGCACTATTTTTCCTTCAAAGGGATGCAGTCAACATAAGAGTAACGTTTCCAGAATTTTCTTTGGTCCGCTATAGTCCCTAGAGCATCATGAATAAATGTCCTGATTTTGTTTAAAACAAGACCTGTTCTTTTTTAATTGATTTTTCCTTTCAGCTAAATTCTTTTAAGTAACTGCAGTTTTCTGAAGCTGGCTGCATGTTTTTCAAACAGTGTTAATTCTGGAGCTGATATGCAGAAGAGGCCCATGTTTATACTTATTGCTATGGCAGCCAAGGTCACTGATAAATTTTGTATGACACATGAGAGGCGCATACTTTCAAGAAGGGAAAGACAGAACAGGTGACAAAAATTGACCAACTGAGGTCAATTGACCATACAGGTCAAACACCCTATAAAAGTGGGAGATCACGAGGGTCTCGGGCTCTTCGACTATGGCCGGCATCTGAAGAAGACCACACCAGTTCTGCCTGCAATCCTAGGCTTGGTTCCAGGCTGTGCATCCCTGAATCCAGTTCCAGGTTACTGACAACTCCAGCCCAGGACTTCCGGGTGCCTGCCCTGCAGTGCTGGAGACCTGCTGGCTCCTCTGCTGGCTACTGCTGTGCTGCGCTGGGAAATTCAATATTCATTTTGTATATTTTGCATTATTTTTCTCCCATTATTGGTATCATTAGTAAAGAATTTTTAACTTTCCAACTTGCCTCTCTCCCTTTTACTCCTATTACCTTTCCTTAGTGGGGAGGGCGAGGGGTTAACCGAGAGAATCTGCCATGGTTTATAGTTGCTCCATGATAAAGTTTGACAGTAGACATTTTTTCAAGTCCTTGTCCAGTAAATGCTACAAAACCACAAGCAAAAAAATAATCAAACAAACAAAAGACCAAAAACAAGGAAAGAAAAGTAATCTCTTCTCCGGGCCCATGGATTAGCTCTAGGAAGAAGAAAATAGAGATGTGGGACCAGGGTAGCATTAAAGTTTAAGAGTAAATTCCAAACTGTCTTCATATGTGCTGAGTTCAGCATCGCTATGCCCTTCTCAGTGGAGAAATCTCTGTCCATTTTGAGAGTAGAGGAAATGTCCTTGTTAGTAACCTTTAGTGATAGTCCCTCACACTGGGCCCTTTCCAGTGTAAAGGAATGGAAAAAAACATTCAGAGTCCACTGAAACTTTTTACCCTTTTAAAAAGATGTCAATATTTGATGTTTTTAGAGTCTATACTTTAGAATTTGAAATTCAAAAGCATTTTGAATGCAAAGTGAACCAAACTGTACATTGCCTTCATGATTAAAAAAAAAAAAAAATGCAGATTAGTAGAAAGAATTCTGATGTCCCAGCTCTTTTTCTTGAGTGTTAGTTCAGCTGAATTCACATTTTCTAATTCTTCATTACCGAGAATGTTTCGTTGAAATACATCTCTTCTAGCTCTGTTGAAGATTATTTTTCCATTACTCCATCACAGGAGCTAGGAGGATAATGAATGTCTAGAAAATCTTCAGTGCAATCCAGCAACTGCTGCAATTACTGTCAAAGCATAGATTGGGAAGTGCAAAATTGTATTGGGCTTTCAGCTTGACTTTCAGTTCCATGGCCTGTTGACACCAAAATTTATGTGTTAAAGATAGAACAGTTCATAGTGTCGGGGGAATTGTGCAACTTCTGTGTCCCACTAAACCTAAAATAAGTCCTAGATTAGATTAGTGAATCCTAAATTAGCCATGCTAACTGGAGGAAGAATCACCATGTAGAAATATCTGTCTCCCTCTGCATTAGGTGTATAGAAAACAATAGAGAAACAAAATAAGAAGAACAATCTGACTAAAACATTTTACTAGAACATTGAAATGTTTAGGCTAATTCTATCCTTTCAACAGTTTCTGTAATAAAAATACTGGAGATATTGATATTAAGACAGAATTTCAAGTCAAAATATTTTCAATTAAAAATGGTAAAGTACAGTCCCTTTTATAATCTCTCTGTTATGTCAGCTTCATCTAACTGGCAAATTTGAACAGAATTCAAGCTAGAATCACATAGGAATGTCTCTTTCAGAGTGGAAATTAATTGAGACTTCTTGATAAACTGTTGCAACTAAGGAGTACCTTGCTAGCAGGTCTGAGAAAGTGTGCTTGCATGAAGATACGCTGTCTGGGTTTTTCTGGTAGTGAGTCATAAACCCTCCTTATTGACTGGATGGGAAAAAGGTAAAGTTCCCATCCATACTACACTGTTTTAATAAACGTTCAACATTTTTCATTTGTTTCTTCTAAGGTGTAAGAACAGTAGGTACCTGGTCTTACATTTTTAAATGTTTCAGTCAAAAGTACTCGGATTTCTAGAAACCACATAGTAAATAAAAGCCTGAGAAATATAATCATCCATGGCAAAAATAAATAACAGTTCACTGAGAGAAGCCATCATTGTTTATGACTTAAATTCAATATTGAAACATTCTAACAGAATCAAAATTTCCAGTGTTATTATAAACATAACTTGTTTCCTCTGGGATAAACAAATAACTGAATACTCTTTTTGCTTTGTTGGTCCTTCCTTCCTCCCTCCCTCCCTCCCTCCCTTCCTTCCTTCCTTCCTTCCTTCCTTCCTTCCTTCCCTCCTTCCCTCCTTCCCTCCTTCCTTCCTTCCTTCCTTCCTTCCTTCCTTCCTTCCTTCCTTCCTTCCTTCCTTCCTTCCTTCCTTCCTTCCTTCCTTCCTTCCTTCCCTCCTTCCCTCCTTCCCTCCTTCCCTCCTTCCTTCCTTCCCTCCTTCCCTCCTTCCTCCCTTCCTTCCTCCCTTCCTTCCTCCCTTCCTTCCTTCCCTCCTTCCTTCCCTCCTTCCTTCCCTCCTTCCTTCCCTCCTTCCCTCCTTCCCTCCTTCCCTCCTTCCTTCCTTCCTTCCTTCCTTCCTTCCTTCCTTCCTTCCTTCCTTCCTTCCTTCCTTCCTTCCTTCCTTCCTTCCTTCCTTCTTGTGGAAATCAATTGAAGATGGCTACCATTAACTTTTACTCTGAGGACCAAAAAATCAACAGCTCTTTTTTTTCTTTTTTATCTTTCTCTCCTGGGATACAAGCCTTAGGAATCTCATCTCAGTGGATCGAATACATTTTTTCTTTGCAACTCAGGTCTGAAAGTGGCAGGGTACTTGAAAAGGAGACTTTCAACTGGGAGAGTAGACAGTTGAAATGACCAATGAAAATATCAGCAATATTTTCAGATAAATTAGTACAAACAAAAGATTCTTCTGGACATTCTAGAAACAAAGACAAGTAGCGTTAGCCAAAGTAGGTGAAAGCTCAGGCAAGGAAAAATCCCCTCAGATTTTGGATCCGTGGTAAAAACAATTATGCGTACAGCTATGGTGGAAGATGGAAAACATCATTCATTGTCGCTGCAGAAACGAACTGTCATGGCTGTCTGAAGATGCAGGATAAAGAGGGAAGAGAATCTTCCTGCCTTGATTCACTTCCTTTTGCTTTACTTTTTCTGTCCCATAGGAGAGGTTCATTCAGTTAAAGATGTGCTATGTAAGGTGCTGTATTTCCTTCATTTGAAGACCCAATCCATAGAGTAAAATACCACATTCCTGTAACAACAATGTCCAACAAATTCCTTGCTTAAACAAGCTCTTTTGTTTTTATTTGTTCTAATGTGGAAATATCTCAGACCCTAATTGCGGTGCCTTAACACGTATGGATGATTGAATGACAATGAAATGGAATGCAGAATCTAGTTCAAATGTAATCAATTTCAGTTAACACCAGCTAGTAAGTACGGCACTTCTGTGGATGTAGGGAAGTCATGTAGGACTGTTAGTTTCTGTAATTCTGAGAACTGAATACAGACTATAAGCACCAAGCTATTGCTTACCTTAATCAAGATGTATACACTACTTTAAAATGTAAAATATGGAGTTGTGTTTTTTTTTTCTTTTCCACCTAGACATACTCACATTTGCCACTTTAACAAATTTTATCCCCTATTCACAATTCTGAAAAATAGCTGTATCCATGTGGGTTCAGTTTCAGGGTTTTTCCACTCTCTTCATGTATCAAGCAGACCAAAAATGGCATGGTGGGAGGCCTTAGTGTATTGTTAAAAATATTAAAATAAAGAGTTTATATATATATATATATATATATATATATATATATTTTAAACAAGTAAGAATTTGAAAGATTCAGAAAACTACTATTGTTTCTTAGCACCTCTGCAATTCCTTCAGTACTATCCTAGGCAATGATTGAAAAATGCAATTTGGTTTCACATCTTTAATGAATGTGAGTCAAATAACTTTAGATACCACAATCAATGTCAAGCCAACCAAGAAAACATCTGTGGTTTAGGTGTTTGTGTTTATGTGTGAAGCAAAGATTAGAAAAAATATTCTGTTTACTCTGTTTTGGGTTTGAACTTGCTATTTTTACCAAAGCTAGCCCATTTCAGGTAAAAACCAAGCTTGTTCAAAGTATGGATGTTATTTTTTTTTTTCTGTTTCAATATAAAATTATGATTAAATACAAGTATTTTCAGTTATGTCGGTTTTGTTATATGCTTCTGGTTCTACAGAAAGTTATTAGTCCCATAAGACATTAAGGAATAGAGTGCAAGCATTTGAAAGCTGATTTATTATTATAAAAATATTTTGTTCACATTATTTTTTTTTACTCTACTGAAATTTTTATTGAGGTACATTTCTGCAAAATATGTGTCAAACCACATTCAATACTGTTAAATGGCTCAAAAAAAGAGTAATCACTGAAAGTTATATTTGAAGTAATTTTCAGTGAATCTGCCCTTTTCACCCCAAGGAATTTTAAAGGAAATTGTCTTCCTAGGGTTATATCCTATATCATTAATTTAATATGAGGTAGGAAAAACATATCTCCATCCCTTTGCCTATTAATTAAATAGGATAAGGAAAAGGCTGGGTACTTTATGTCTTCTTTTCCTCACTCTTTAATAGTAAGACCAGTTGTGTTCCAGGTATGCAGCCCCCTGAGCCAGAAGACAGGGATGGGGAGCAAAATGAAGCCCCCATAATCCAAGGGGAAATGGTTAGTGACTTGTTACACCACTTGGACACACACAAATCTGTGGGGCCAGATGGGATCCACCCAAGCGTTCTGAGGGAGTTGATGGAAGTGCTCACCAAACCACTTTCCAACATTTATCAGCAATCCTGGGTAACCTGGGAAGTCCCAGTTGACTGGAGGTTAGTAAATGTGACACCCATCTACAAGAAAGGCCAGAAGGCTGATCCAGGGAATTACAGGCCTGTCAGTTTGACCTTGGTGCTGGGGAAGTCTATGGAGCATGTCATCTTGAATGCTATAACATGGTATGTACAGGACAACCAGGTGATGGGGCCCAGTTGGCATGGGTTAATGAGAAACAGGTCCTGCTTTACCAACCTGATCTCCTTCTATGACAAGGTGACCCGCTCAGTAGATAAGGGAAAGGCTGTGGATATTATTGGCCTGGACTTTAGCAAAATTTTCACATGGTTTCCCCAGCATTCTCCTGGAGACACTGGTTGCTCATAGCTTGGATCAGTGTACTCTTTGCTGTGTAAAAACTTTGCTGTATGGCCAGGCCAAAGCATGGTGTGAATGGAGTTAAATCCAGTTGGGCACAAGTAGCGTTCCCCAAGACTCAGTATTGGGGCCAGATTTGTTCAGTATCTTTATCAATGATCTGGACGAGGGTTTCCAGTGCACCCTCAGTAAATTTGCAGATGGCACCAAGTTGATCAGGAGACTTGATCTGCTTGAGGGTAGGAAGGCTCTACAGCAGGATGTGGACTGGCTGGATTGATTGACTCGGGCCAGTTGTATGAGGTTCAACAAGGCCAAGTACCGGGTCTGCACTTGGGTCACAACAACCCCATGCAGTGCTACAGGCTCAGGGAAGAGTGGCTGAAAAGCTGCCTGGTGGAAAAGGATCTGCAGTTGTTGTTTGACCGCCAGCTGAACATGAGCTGTCAATTTGCCCAGGTGGCCAAAAAGGCCATCCTGGCTTGTATCAGAAACAGTGTGGCCATCTGGATTAGGGAAGGAATTTTCCCCCTGAATTCAGCACTGGTGAGGCCGCATCTCAAGTACTGTGTTCAGTTTTGGGTCCCTCACTACAAGAAAGACAATGAGATACTAAAGCAAGTTCAGAGAAAGGCAACGAAGTTGGTGAAGGGTCTGGAGCACAAGTTTGATGAGGAGTGGCTGAGGGAACTGGGTTGTTTAGCCTGGAGAAAAATGAGGTTGAGGGGAGACCTTATCACTCACTACAACTACCTGAAAGGAGGTTGTAGCAAGAAGGGTGTCAGTCTCTTCTCCCAAATGACAAGCAATAAAACAAGAGGAAATGGTCTCAAGTTGCACCAGGGGAGGTTTAGATTGAATATGAGGAAAAAGTTCTTCACAGAAAGGATTGTTAGGCATTGGAACAGGCTATCCAGGGAAGTGATTGAGTCATCATCCCTGAAGGTGTTTAAAACACATGTGGATGTGATGCTTTGGGAAATAGTTTTGTGGTGGACTTGATAGTTAATGGTTGGATGTGATGATCTTAAAGGTTCTTTTCTAACCTAAACGTATCTATGATTATATGATTCTAATTGCTATTTCCTTGGTTCTGACATTACACAAAAAAAAAGAATCAATTGGCAAGAGTACGTTGTCTAAAATATTAAATTACTACTTCTGCCTATCTACTAATTAATAATTCAGACAGTCATGACAACCTGCTTTGTTTTCCTGTAGGACAAGTAACCTCACCACAGCCTTCAGAGTTTACCTGGACCCAGTTCCAATCTCCAGTTTATGGTCTGGATTCAGCAAAACAAACACATATTTTAATAATATAATCAATAAAATGTTAGTATGTGTTTTCTGCTATGGTTGTGCTTCAGGATTCTGCTGCATCAGCTGTGGAGTAATGGAACTTACTCATGGGCATCTGCTCTCTCTGCAAAATATGAATGATGATTGCTTGCCAAGTGCTGTGATTATAGCATATACAACAAAATAACAAGTAACACCCTTATACATTTTGGCTATTTGACTTTTATATTTATTTATTTTTTATTTTTTTAAATCTCAACCTTTTTCTTACACAACCACTATAATATCTGTCATAACTCTGGTAGAAAGTTTGGACACTGCAAAATGGGCTTTTAAATGTTCGAGGAGTGAGGGTCTAATTACTTTATTTAATTTATTATTTGGTTATTTAGTAATTTGTTTATTATTTTTATTACTACTACTACTACTACTGTTACTACTATCACTTTGAAAAGTTTCCTGTGTGCAAAGTTTCCTGTATTAAATATTTCCTGTGAGATCCTCAGTGAACTGTAGTTCTCAGGTTGTTTTCTTCTTACATATGTACAATTTCCATGCTACTATGTATATGAAAATAAGTGTGTTTTCAGGTCCTGTATATCTTTATACATAGCATATAAAAACATTATGATTACAACAATTTTCGTGACCTTGAAAGTGCTTTTTTAATCTCCACTTAGGGTACGCTAGTTCCTGGAAGTGAGTACTGAGTGCATGGGCCATGGCACTGAAAGCAGTCTTAGGGAAAAGACAGACCATTTTCACTGAAAAAAAGTGTGTGTGTTTTTTTTTTTTTAACTGAGAGTTTCAGTGAAGCTCTGGGACCTTGTGGAAGAGCTGGCTTTATTCTGAGATGCTGGCAGAGTGGTCAGGGATGCCGGGAGCTGGAGTGAGACAGATTAGGGTCAGCACTGGTAACTAGACAACATCCAAGTAGTGTGCATGCTAGAGAACAGGCAAGCTTTGAAGGAAGCAGTGAGGAGTCCTGGTCCATAAGCACACATACACATGGTGATTTTAGGTTAACGTATCAGATGCCACAGGTCAGGTAAATGTAACCTCAACAACCTGTTTTAGACAGCTGTTCAGGAGTGGAGTTGGGAAGAGCTTGTGACTGTTACTGAGCAGAAAATTTGCTTCATTTACACAGGAATTATGAGTCCTTCCTGCTTTAGGTAATATTTGTCTGATCTGCTATTTAAATTTTTTCTTAATAAATTCACCAACAGTCTTATACATGCATAAGGGGTCCTTGAAGGTGCCTTCTAACTCAAACTACACTATGATTCTATGATTCTATTATATGTTGCAGTCCCAACACTTCAACCTAAGCTTGTGAGAGATTTGTGATCACAAAGAGATTTTTCTGGTTTCTACCAACAAGAGATACAACTCCTTCCTGCAGAACAAAATAAATAACAACAACAACAACAAAGAGAACAAAATGAGGAACATGACACTTGGGTTTGAAATGGAATACAATTTTGATCATCTGACATGTAACTGGTAAAAACAAACAAACAAACATCTAGTGATGTACCTATAAATTCTTTGAGATGTCTTTTAATGCTCTTATAGGAATCAAGACTCTCTGGGTATCAAACACTGTAACATTTACTAGAGAAGTTAGTTCTGCAGAGTCAGCAAAAGTGGAAATGTTTCTTAGTTTAATTAAATATCATGGGTACTGGGGAAGACATATTTGACATGTCTAACAATTTTTTTACCAAATATATTTTCAAATTATCATCTCATACAAAAAAAAAAAAAAAAAGAAAGAAAAAGCCTTGATCCTAATATATTTGATGCTGAAACAACAAAGCTCTGCCACTGAATTCACTGGGGATTCAAAATCCTTCTATGTGCTTAAGGGCAAGTAGTATTTTCAATTATTTATGCAAGTGGTCTTTTAAAAAATCTATAAAATCTATTGTTAGATATTTCCTCCACCCTATAATTTGCTTAGGAACCTGGAATCCAGTTTGTTACATATTCTGTAATACTATAAAGCACTGAGAAATCTTTAAAGAGAATTTAGTGTATGTTAAGGGTAATTTTATCTGATACATCCTTGTCATGTATGTATATATAAACCAAATCCTTTTCCAGATGCTAAATTATAACAAGGGGAACAGCTGGGACTGATTTCTGATTCTGTAAGAGCTGAAGACAAAAGTTTTGCATGAGAGAGGAGACTTGGATAGACAGAAGAGCAAGTCAGGACAGCTTCTTAAAGTAAAAACTGCTTAATTAAAATTGCATACAAGGGTGAGAAGGTACAGGATTAGGAGGGTTGGCATCAGTTCTGTTGTGCAAGAAACAAACCAGAAGATACAGAGGTAAGCTGGGTTTCTCTTACCAGATCCAAATCAGGTTTTACTACAATTCCCATAAGAGATGGTCTTCAGCCCTGCAAAAATAAAGACTGCTGAAATAATACAGGCTTTTTTGAGTTCTTGAACATCTTTGAGTGTAAGTCAGTGGCTTTAAGAAGTAAGGTTCAAATAGGTGGTAATGGAAATGGTTAACTTCTGAAGGTCCTAACTAAGGGAGCTAGAGTACTCTGAGCAAGGCAATGTGGAAGTGTCCCACATCAATCAGGGGAAGCAATTGCATATGATGGGGTAACAAATTTGCTTTAAATAGTTTGAATGTCATCCCAGCACCCATTGTGTAGTTGTTTCACTATCACATCCATGTTTACTTTTCATTTTGTTAAACTAAATTAGTCAAGCTCTCTAATTTCCTCTCAAAAGACAGGGTCTCCATTTCCCTAGTAGCTTTTTCTGTATCTATTCTCATTAAAATTATTCTTTACATGATTAGAAGTGCCCACTGTCCTCCAGGCAGGTCCTCACCAGCTATACAGCTTCCCTGTGTCTGCTCCTAATGCCTTGCTTTATATAGGCCAGGCATACCTTTGCCAGCTTACCTTTCAATGTGGGCATCCAATAATAAATGGAAGTCTCATATACTCTGCTTCCGTATGGAAGTCATGACGGAAGCATAAAGGCTATACATTGCTTGGTTGTAATGAATATCATGACAGGCATTTTGCATACAGTGAGCCACATGCCATCTAACTGTTCAACTCAGCAGCATGTGTAGCTCTAACCCATGTTGTATGAGACTCAGTTGCGTGATATTCAGGTAGTTGTTAGGATTTTCCATTTAACTTACTTGGCTGATTCACTCATTCTTCAGCAGAAAAGCAAAGAGTTGCTATATTTTATAATCCTTATCACCCCAGTATTACAGAAATCAGGACAAAGGAAAGGGTTATCCATATTACCTGCATAAATGCATTTGGAATCAGGTCTCTGAGCACTTGCATCAGCCGCTGTACTTAGAATAGTGTTAAAGGATGAAGATACAAAGCCTGAGGACAGCCATAGTGGAAAACAACACGAAACAGCTGCTGCATGCAAACATGCAGCAGGAAAAAGTTGTGGATGCTGTGTAAAATATGACACTAACAAAAAAGTTAAAAAGCTAGAATGCCAGGATATGTGTATTGATTGGAGCTTCCGTGAAAACCAGGAACTGTATTTCTTTGTGAGTGTGAAAAAAACAACTAATCATCAAAAAACCCAACATATTTTGATTGCTTTCTATATTATGTGCAAACCAAAGGCATTATGAACATTGACATAAAGCATGTTGTCATATTGCTGACTATGCAAGTTCTAATATGCAGTGCCTTTGCAATGGGTGTATAGCAAAGTCTTCATACTTATTTCTCCTTATTTCTCTGTTTGGTTGGGTTGGGTATGAAAAATCAGCTGTGATACAGCACCAGTTTATTGCTACTAATTTGGACTCAAAGTCAATACGACATCTGATGAGGTTTAATGCACTCAGTTACTTAGATGGGAAAAATCCAAGCTACACACTTCTGAAGAACTGGAAATATTGAAGACAGCTCAGTAATCAGTGCAAGGAATATCATTAGAAGCATCAAAGAAGAAAGGAATAATATAGTTGAATTTCTAATCAGGATACATGATAACACAGCCTTGACTTTCTACATCGGTAATCTAAGATGATCTTTCTTGTTCTAATCTCAGTTGTTTGAATGGTTTATTCTTTTACACTTTGAGTATTAATCACAGACATTTCTTGTGACATATCTGCCTCTTAGTACAGATAAATGATCAGAGTCCTTTCACTCGGATTATTGTGCTTTTCACTGGCAAATAATTATTTCAGTTCACTGGTACAAAAGAGGTATTTCTTTAAAACTGTGATGCATTATACGCTCACAGCATGATCATCAGAACATCAGCCTGTACTGTGCCATGTGTTATGAACAGAGCTGCATGTAAATGGAATTTCTCTCCCTTTCCCATCTATTTGAATTACAATTGAAACTGCCTGTTCTGCTGGAAAGATGTCTGTCTTCCAGCATCCTATTTGTAAGCTGTGGGACATATTTCAGTTCCACCTAATTTCAGACACTACTTAAATTAGGGACAGTGTTACCCAAGGCACCTTTTCTGTCAGAGGAAGGTGCAGAAACTTCCAAAATGTAATTCAACCCTCTTAAGAACTGAATCACATTCTGGAGGTATAGGTGGCTTGGGGCATTGATGCATCTGAATTAGACTGCTCAGTTAGATACCTCAAATTAAATGGATTGGATAGAGGCTAGAGTGAGCAAACAGGACATAGACTTCTATGAAACAGATCATGAAAAAAAACCTTGGAAAGTGAGAGGCAAAGAAAAAAACCAAACAAACCCAGCATGCCCTGTGCACTGAGTTATGTGCTGGGGGAGAAAACAGGGAAATGAAAAGATGATTACACAAGTGTGAAGATATTCACTCTTGAATACGAACCATGGCACCTGGAAAGGAGTCCGTGTGCATTTGTGCATGCATGAACAAGAACTTCAGTACCTGGTAATCTTGTGCATGCACATTTACACCTGTGTACTTTCTTTCATGAGACAAAAGCTGGCTTAGTGGTGGAAAAAGGGACATAGATATCTCCAAAAGTGTTTGGAGGAAAGAGAAGAGGATCAAACTCAGACAAGATAAGAGCAGGATTGACTGTTTTTCTAACACCGTAATTCACATCTAAATGGAAAAGGAAAATTCTAAACCAAACATTTTAAGGAGAAAAAGATTACTTTAGTCACCAGAGAGGAGATAAAATTACTAAAGTGAGGAGTTAAAACTAAATCCTCTCCTATAAAGGTAATTTTTTTTTTTTTTTAATAAATTTAAAAGCGTATAGAATATCCCATGTCATACCAGGTGAAAAGTTTGTCCCTTTACCTGATAGTGCTTTGAAATTCCTAGTAAAAAAAATCCAAATGAGATCCCACATTGAGGATAATGAGAATAGTATACAAAGAGTATCACAGTATCACAATATGTTTGCTCACATTTGCATAGAAGATATAGAATAATTCTATACAACCCTCCCAGCAAGAACAAACAAACCTAAGTCATACAACTCCCAATCTGAATACAGTAAAAGGCCACTTACACTACACACTTTTACTCTTCTAAAGTTGGTTATGCCAGCATATTGCTCTGGACAAAGATAAAAACTTAGAACTTAAATTGACCTCAAGCCAGATTCACACCCAAAGAACTTAAAGGAATTAGGAAAGATTTGTCCACTCATGTGAATTGCCAAAATTCTCAGTTAAATCAGCTAAACCTAAAAAAGCAACCCAAAATACAAGCAGTAGCCAATTCCTCACGAACAGGGTTTTAGTAGGAGGTTACTCTGGGGACTGATATTCCAAAACCTTCAGCATTTCAGATCTTCCCTGAACAGCTGGGTCCTGCTGAGGAGAAATTACTTGATTAACAATATCCTTGTTTCAGTCAGGACAACAACTTGGATGTGTCTATGACACCTCTCACTGGGGTGTCTCTTTAGGTCTACATCCTTTCAGGAGGGAATTTAGTAGTATTACTTAACATTTTTATCTGCAGCCAAATGTCTTTATTTAAAAGACTCAGTAGGCTTCTCTGTTTCTATCATTCCTGCCCTCATGTCTTGATCTTCCCCTGGCTGTCAGCGCATTTTAGCTCAGAATCCCCTCTCCCCCTCCCCCTTTTTTTTTTTCATGTCTTGTCTAGATCTCTCTCCATTTGCTACTTTCCCCATTTTGAAAATAATCTGTCAACACTTCTACCCCTTCTCTGTGAAACACCTCTCCACATTCATTTGTTTCCACAACAGTAACAATAACAAAATGAAAATAATGATTTGAAAAAATTCACAGAATGCTGTCAAATGAACAGTAAAATTCAAACAAATATGTAACTTTGGCCTGGTTTTGATAAATGGATCCCAGATTTTCCTCTAACATGCACATGACCATTAGAATTAATTAAAAAAAAAAACTGTAGGAAATAAGGTGTGTGAGAATGAAATAGAGATTAAGCAAATTGCATTTCAACTCTGACCTTCACTTCCACATGCAAATCACAGTACTGAGAAGATGAACACTGATGAAAATGGGGCAGAGTTAGAGAAATTAATGATACAGTGGATTACTCCTACAGATATAAAGAGGGAAATAATCAATGAAATTTTTGTCATTACTTTTAAAAGACTTATAGATTTTACCCTGGACTTTGTAAGATGTGTAAGAAAGCACTTATATCCTTCATTTGGTATCATCTAAGCACTTAAACTAAATATAAGTCTGAGGATCTGAAGTTTGGGCTACGAATTTCCCTCTTAATTTCCTACAAAATTTCCTTTACAGTTGGAAGAAGAGGAAGACTAGAAGGCAATTTAGAGGCTCAGGATTTCACACTTTACTATTACATGATAGGAATACTCTTGTCCCTAGTATCTGTTTAAAACTTTTTTTTTTTATTGTTATGCCTGTAACTCTCAAGCAGTTCAGGTTTGAGGAGAGAAGAGCCTGGAGGACTGCCAGCCTCTGCTGGGGGTTGCATTAATATGTCTGTGCTCTAAACAACTTGGTTTAGATAGTTGTACTGGTTTTGCTTCAGTCAAGTTAATTTACTTCCTAGTAGTTAGAATCTCTTATTTTACTAGCATAGTATTTTGGTTTGGATTTAATATGAGAATAAAGTCATAACACACTGTACTTCCCACACCTTTACCTGGGGCAGAGTTAATTTTTTCTTACCATTAGCTAGACTCTCTTTGGAGTTGGGATGTATGGCATCAATGGGGCAGTTGACAGTTCTTTAGCACCTTTTTGTGAGGGGTCACCTTCACGGGGAAAGTAAGTGGGTGGGTGGGGTTGTGACCCGGAGGCTGTGGCAGTTGCACATCCCCTTGAGATGTGGAGCCTTCAATGGGGCAGTTGATGGTTCTTTAGCACCTTTTGCGCCCCACTGTGCGTGTCCCCACATACACACCTAGGGTGGTATAAAGGTGTTGATAGTCACATCCTACCCTACCCCGCGGTAGGGTGACTTCACCTCCACCAGGTGGTGGGCCAGCAGGGGTGGGACCCTTGGTCAATTGACAGGGTCCTTAATGGGACCCTCAGTCAATTTACAAAGTCCTTAGTAGAGGAGATACCCAGATTAGCTGCAAAGCTTCTGGACTATGTTGTAATGCCCACAGCCAGATCTGGCCAGGCTATTAAACGGGGTCCCTGCCGAAGGCCCCCTCGGAGTGGTATTCTCAGAGCAGTAGATCTGTGAACTGGAGCCCTGCCCTTAGACTGAGATGCCATCTAAGGAGACTTCCTGGGATTGAAAGCACCTCCTCGTTTGGGTGAGTGGTTTTTTTACTGGATATATCCTTGAATGAACCCTCGCCTAACCCAGACAAGTGTAAGCCCTCACCTAACCCAGACTAGTGATTATTTCTTGTGAGTAAGGTGGAGTAAGAGGCCTCTGGTTTTGTTTCTTGTGAGTGTGTGCATGAACTTTGTGGATCCTGATTACTATTATGTTGTTGTACCCCAATAATCTCCTCAACTGATATCTGAAGTAGTTCTTATTTACTGAAAAAGACCTTTACTTGAATATTTTCTTTGCACTGCAGTCTGTTCTCATATTCTCCCATTAATCTCAGCATAACTCTACTGCATAATCTTATGGTGGCACCTCACAGGATGTGAAGTATCATTTTGAGGCCTAAGCTGTAATCTTTCACAGAGTTTTGTGATAGCACTGCCTTTATGTGTATCAAATTTAACTGAAAGATGGAAAATAGCCATTAATGTGAGTTTGAAAAATTCCATATTTAGATTATTTTTCAGAAATGTCACAAAACAATATGAATGTTCTGCTTTGGATTTATTTATTCACTATTATTTGGACATTTTTCACGTTCACAGAAATAATTATTTTAATATTTCTCTTTTAATCTGTAATCTGTATATAGCCTCACTAGAGTTTATAATGGCAAAATATAATCAGAGAAAAGGGGAAATTCATGAAGAGGATCACAGATAAAATGGAAGGAATATATTGGAATCCCTTTCTGGCATTACAGTTTCATTTGGGATCCCAGTAAAATAACACAGAACCAGAGCCACAAAACCACATATGTAACACTGATGCATTTTAAGTATCCAAAACCAATAATTAGAAGAGAACCTCCCGCATGCTCAACTCACCTCATAACAGCTTGTGGAACATCTGAAAATGTTCTGAAATATGTTTATGTTCACTCAAGTCATTGCAGTTTCTCACATTTCTCTTTAACCATTTATAATAGGGGACAATGAGTTAGATCCTTACTTGGGCTGGAATGCAAGGGGATTAGCAGTTATGTGCAGATATGCATCTAACCTAGACTTGAATGGTTTTCGATTTTGAAATGTACCATTTCTACCTAAATATAACACCAGTACTGCATCCATCAGACATTAACTCGTAGAAATTAACCTTCCTTGTCAAGGGCATCAAAGAAAAGATTAGAACCAATGTAATTTGAAAAGTGAGCAGCAGAGAGAAATGTTTAGAATAAGAGGCACAAGGGGGGAGGCTTTTTTGATTTCAGAATGATAGTCACGTGCTCCGTTATCTGACAGAGATTTGCTAAGTTGGCAGCCTGACTTGAGAATTTAATATTAATATGTAGGTGAGAAACAGACTCAAGTTCCCTTTATAAAATCTGTCTTGTTTAACTATAACTGTTTTTTTTTCTGCCTGTCTTCTGTAAAGAGTTTAAATGACTCTTTCGGAAATGATTCAGGTCTCTATAAAAGGACCACAGGTAACAAGTTGAAATGTCGACACTTTCAGGCCCAGGCTCAAAGTTGGGGAGTCCAGGGCCAGGATCATGCAACATAATTGCTGTAAAGACCACCCAGGTGAGAACTGGGACTTTAAAAAAAAAAAAAAAAAAGTGGTTTTGCATAGACGTGAGTAGATTCTATTTAGATTTAAACCAGCATTAATAAGGGCTTTAAGAGTAGTCAGTACTTGATTTCAAAATGCCATTGACACTTAGTTTTTCAAGTAAGTTATTCAGCAAATGTATGTAGCTCCTGGCAGTTACACTTCCAGTTAGATGACCTTGAGTTGGCAGCAGAAACTACACCTCTGTTTACTTGAGGGTGTGCAGGTGCTGTCCCATCTGGAAAGGAGAAAAAGCTTTCTGGTAATGTAAATTTTGAACAAAGGTACTTGTTAGTGGAGTACATAAAGATGTTTCTTTGTTTTGTGATGAACTGTACCACAAACCATCTCAAATCTACCATGAACAGAAGTTAGTAAATCCATACAGTACAGTGCAGAATCAAGGAGACAAGTCATTCTGGGTGTGATAGCTATATTCATATGGTGCTGTTATTCTGTTAACAATGCACTGTTTTCTTTTCGTTACTTCCAGACTTATTTGACATTGCTGCCTTTAAATCATGTTCCGAGACTTATTTTTGCTTGTTAAAATGTATCTACATGCCTGATATAGATTCTGATATAGATTCTACTGTGTATAATTTTGTAGATCCAATTTGTCATCTCATTTATTATTTAAATAATGACTTACTTTACAGCCCTTTTAACAACTCCATATTACTTACAGAAATGAGGACTATACTCTTAGTTCTTTTAAAACTAAAGAAATTAACAGGAACAAAGAACCATTATAATTCTGGAACGTTTAAAATGTTAGCAAAAAAAATATAAAAATACACATCAATGGAAACATTGCATCACTACCCACTTTCTGTCTTCTGGCTGTCACCCACACAAAATATGGGCAGTAATATAATTAGCAACAAGGTTTAATTTCTAAGAGCATCATACAGGCATAAAAAATATTATCCTTCATTGCAAGCTGAGAAGACAGAATGGCAGAAGACAGTGAAGACGCAGGTCACATACCTTTATGCAAGTCTGTATTAAAACAAGTGCAGGTGAGACAAATGGTCAAAATAACAAGATTACACCATTTTTAAATGTCTGTGTACATGACTATTGCATTTTTCTTCATTAACCATAGGATTAAAATGCAACTGTACTAACCAAAAGTATCTTAAAGTACAGTGTTATAAACTGTAGTGTTTTTCAAATATAGAATATTGAAATATTTCTTCTGGTCAACTTCAAATCATTTAAAGATAGCTGCAGAGTTCTGACTAGGAGTTTGAATCCAAACCTTTTTCAGAACAAAAGGATGTTCAGATTTGATTTTCCACTTCAGTGCCTTTCCTAATTATAAGTCAATGAGTAGCACTAATTAACATACTCCAGTAGTATCCATGAGTGTTGTATCAATGGAACAGGATGGTATTCTGTGTGTCTTAGACCAAAACAAGGAGGAGCTATCTGAAAGGAGCATTTCTTACCTATTGTAGTGTGAAGTAAACTGTGGAGTTTTTCAGGGTTCTTTATTTGACTTATTTTTGAATACAGAAAACAATAAAATGTCTTTTAGAATGTTGTACTTTCTTTCCACTTGTTTTCTGTACTTACAGAAGTAGTTTAAAACCATAAAAGTGTTTATAAAATTTGAAGATAACAATACACATTCTCTTTTTGATTTGCAACATAGTCCAAGATGAGACTCCCAGAGTTTGCCAGTCCTTCAGAGGTCTTTTGAGGGAATTCTTTTTGAATGGCATCTCTAATGTTGGAAACCTCTTGTCTTGATCTCTGTAATGGTGTAAAATTAGAAAGCTGTGATCAAAATGCTACTCAAACCTGTTACAAAAATTCTTGAGGTTTTAACAGCTGTTTTTACATTAATGCATACATGGCATAGGTGAAACCCAGATTAAAAAAAAATTATTCTGAAACATGAGCAAGAGAATATGAACCAGAATTTCTAATTTTGCCTTTCAGTCTTCAATCTACAGAACAAAATTTTTGTCAATTCACTGTTTTAAAAGGAGAGAGATACTGACATAACACCTATTTCATCTATCTGTCTTTATGTCTATACCTATCCAATTTCCCCTGTAAAATTTCATTTGGCCAATAGCCTAGAAACAGAATGTTTTCAGGTTTAGACATCTAAAATTTTATTATACATTTTTCCATTTAAACATTATTTTCAAATTGTATCTTTGCTAATAAATTGAAAACCTCTGTTTTCATTATATACTATCTTGTCTGTCAGCAGAAAGTATTAACATATTATCATCCCAGAATTCACTTACAACTATAAGGGGAAACAAAATTATGTGTTGATAACAGATTAAGCATATAATGCACAAACCCTAAGGTTTTAAGTCTCAAGAGACATTACATTTCCATGGCAGTACCAGGATATAATATAAATAAATGAAGAGTTACAGTCTGCTAGTCAAGCATGCTGGATTGGATTTAAGGTACATTAAATACTTCTGGAGTAAGTAAATGAATATTGCCAATGGACTGAAAGATATATAGGAGGTATTCTAGGACTTGTTACTGTTTAAGCTACTTACTCAAACATCCAGTAGTAAGACTATATTTTTGAAGAAGGCTCAAGACTATTTGAACCTTTGTGTTTTCTTTTTTCATTTTATTTTTTTTTTTTGAATTTAATATTAAAGAAGTTTCTAAATGGAATTCACAGAGAAACCTATATGGGACAAAAATAAAATGTCTGGTATTTAAAATGTTTTTATAGCAGCATTATGGAGGCAAGGAATAATAACTTCCTGAAAAGCATTGTAATTTCCAAAGTGTTGAGTAGACCTGTCCCAAACCCTAAACCTTTTCAGACGTATCGATCTTCAATTTACAGTAGTCAATGTATTAACAAAGTGTATTAACAAAGGCTACAATAAATTAGAAAACTCTTAGACTAAAACACTTATCTGTACTGTTTGATTGATAGAGCTACATCAAATTGCTTTATTTCATGCTCTTCTGAAATTGGTAGGCATTGAATGACTTCTTTACATTTAAATTGTGCTGATTAGCTGGTTTTACCTTAATAACTTTCTAAGACAGTGACCGCCTTATCTTGCCCTTTAATTTTAAAATTAATGAAGTAATCATTTATCCTGGTCTCTTTCTGTGTTCTGCCCAATTACTTTAGTGCTGGATGGTACTTTGCATTTTTCCTAGTCCATTAGTCCCATATCATGCTCTTTCTGGTCTTCTTTGATCAACTGAGGGATAATTAAACAGTGTCTTTTAGAATCCTTATAACCTTGGCGCATAAATTTCCTTTGCAAACAGTTTAATCTAATATATAAATGTCACTTAAACACAGGTGCTTATTTTGTTTGCTTCTGATGAAAGTACCGAACTCCAAACCATGTGAAATAACAGTCTACCTTGCTTTGTTTTTTGATTTTACACATAGATCCATTTACTGACTTTTACCCCCAGGGTAAACCATCCCTACATTGAAGATGCATGGGAAAGAGCTGTTGCTTTTTGACTCCAAAATATGGCAGACTTTGAACTGCCTACAGAGAATTAATAGAAATTTTGCAGTGTTGGACTGAAAGTGAATGAAGCAAATTTAACCCTGGCTAGTTCACCATTCAAGGCTCCAAAGTCACAAATGTAGAGCAGTGCACTGTGGACTGCAATGAGCTGCTTACAAAAGACTTGCACTATTAGGAGCCAGTGTCTTTCTGCTTCTCTGGGCAGACTCACAAGCTCTTTGTTTGCCCTTTATGATCTGAATGAAACGCAATTTTTAAAGTTTGATGGCATTTATTCAGATTATGTTCTATACTGGGAAATGTGGCTGTTTTATCTAGGAAAGGTGAAGAGTTCTGCTAAGAAGAGAGATTCGGTACAGAAATAAGAAAATATTTGCTTTTTAAAAAGTTTTCTCCTTTCTTGAAGATTTTCTCAATTTTTGTTTAATTGAATTCTTCCTATGTTCATAAGTATACAGAGCTGTTAGAGAGAGAGAACTATGTTTATTGGGGAAATGATGATCTGCACACATAGCAGGTTCAGAGATTAATAGGTTAAGAAGAACCCGCTATTGAATACAGCCTGCAACATATTCAGATGTCATTACATTCAAATTGTAATAAGTATAAATGATATGACTGACGTTTTCTGAATTTTCATGCTTACATGAACAAATATGACTTCACTGGCAGTACCTCTAAACTGAAGATCAGGCCTCTGTTTAAATACCCTACTGTCCTCTTATTCAATATAAAATTTCACATTGGACTTCTTTATTTCTATTTTTCACCAAAAAGTAGTGTTTGCATTGAAATTGTGCTTTTCTACTGGAATAAGCAGAGGTGGAGTGTTTTTGAGAACATACAATGTAAAGGTTTTGGAGAAGAAATTCAGCATACCATTACGCCGAACATAATGATTCAACATACCATTTTGCATGTGAATGCAGAAACTAATTAGCAAGTACATGTTTCCTGTGAAGTCATATAATTTCCCTATGGTCCAGAAATTGATTAGTTGAAATCCTGGTCCTCTACAGCCAATTTCTAAAACTGGTACCTACCCTGACAACATCAGGCATTCACTACTACCTTAATCTTTTCACCTGGTGATATACACTGAACTATGGGTGAGACACAACACATTTTCCCTTACTATTTCTGTCATATTTCTGGATGACAAGGCTCAAAATGTTTTTGAATAATTGAAGTGAAGCACAGACTAAAACACTGAGATATGCTAGTCTAGTCTAGTCTGACCTCTCACATAACATAGGCTGTAGAATTTCATTAAGTAGTAACTGGATAAAGACTCTGTCTTCTGACTGCTTTATTACATATCTCTGTCTGTCTGTCTTATCTTGATTTAAGGACTGTGTGCAATGGACAATCTATAAACACTTGACTGTATCAGTTTCTATATGTTCTTTTAACTGCTTCATTGTTGTGGTTCTGTTTAATTCAGTATAGTGTATGCCCTGCACAGGCAATCTGTAAAAATACAGAGCAGCCTAGCCTTATTCTAAAATCACTGTATATGACAGACAGCAGTGATTCTTTTATTATTGTTTCATTAGATACTCTGAATATTTCTTTCTGTAACTCATTATCTATATATCCCAGATTTTGTTCATAATACAAGATGATATTCAAAGGAAACCAATTAATACGTCTCAATCATCCTGGATCAGGAGTGTTAATTCACAACTGACAGCTATCCCAAGTCCATTTTGGTAATTTAAACCAATCTATGTTCTTTCTCTGTCATTCATGATTTTTAACTGGAAATGTTCTATTGGAAAAAGCAGTAGGTGAAGATATTTAACTTAAATTCTAAAGAAATAAAATGAATTTTCTGAAAATATATTACAATAAATTAAAGAAGTACAATAATACTACTGTCACCTATTAAATATTGTAATGTAAAAAATAGTACTTGAGCAATATGTATTTGCTGCTGTAATTTTTAATTCAAACTGCTTAAGCAGAACCATGGAATCCAACAATTACTCAAGAGTTTATTTTGCAAAAGACCTTTTGAGATCTCAGGCCACTCAGGACCTATGCATCTGATTGTAAACACCCAGAAGGATAATTCTCCACAATCTATTTGGGCAACTTGCCTCCAGATCAGGTAGTATAGTAAAGAGCTAAGTAATAAACAATCCTTTTGACAACTTTACCTATTCTGTAGCTGCAGCTTCAGATTTCCTTGATTGTACTTCATTTGGTTTAGGAAAAAAAATTATTTCTGGGGGTGAGATCTACTAATTCTAGAAAACTGAAGGACAGGATGACAAGAGGCACTTAATACCCAACTACAGATATTACTACTTTGTTTCATAAATCATTTCATTTAGGTTGAAAATATATTTTTTCTTTTGAATCCAGCAATTTGGTGTCCTTTTAATTTAATAAAAGCAATTTAAAAATACTGATTTTCTGCACTTAAATTGAACTCCAGCTTCCATTCAGAAGCCATTTGACATAGATTATGAGTGGAAAATGACTCATTTGATAAAAAAAAAAGACATTCATCAATTTTCAACAGAATTAAAGAAAAAATAAGAGTTGATTCAAGTCTATGTCAAACTGTAAAACTGATTAAATAAATTAATAAAATATAGTACTACTTTTATTGTATTGCACCGCATTGTAAGACAATATGTCTCAATGGTTATAAACTATCAATAATCAAATTTTGGCAAATAACTAAAGCACTACAAATGTAAATGTAAGTATTCCAATAAGGTTTCTTGCTCATTAATTTATATAATGGTTACAATAATTGAATGAACTTTAGTTAAGCCTGTCCACCTTTGGCAGCAGACAGGATACTTAAGAAGACATTATTTTGTAGAGTACCATGCTAACCAAGTGAAAAAATTATCTGAAATTATTGAGGACACACCCTATGACTATGAGGACCCTAGCATACATACAGAGAAAGCAATGTATATGTCATTACAGTACTGGGGGGAGTATCACTTTTGGAAGTTTCTTCATAGCTATTAATATATTTCTTTTCTTTTTTTGTTTCATCTAGACTGATGTAAATTCAGTCATTTCCTTTACATTTCTGTTAGCAATTCAGGCAAGAACCTGCCACAACTCCCATGCAAATTCAAAGCAGTGGATCTGGACTAGTATCCTCACTTTGACAATAGGTAGCGCCAGTACTTCAAAAAAAATTGAACAACAAATTCAACCCCACACACCAGACAACATTTAACAGATGAGCTACAAACCTGCCAGTTTAAGGTTAAATTTGTAAGGTCTGTCATCATCGTGAATTGCCCTCTTCAGTCAGCTACGTGTCTTATCTTTCCTGGAGTGTTCACTGTCAGTCCTGGCTCCATGCAGCTGAAACAACTGAGGAAACTGTGCAGCCCTTGTTGTGTGCAGTGCTGGAGCACAAACAGCAACAGAGAGTGGTGAAGTCACCAGTGTTCCCTGCAGCTATCCTTTGACAATGTGGTGTTTGCTATTTCCCTTTTAAATGATGAAATCTCAGTCCTGGCTATAATTTTTTGCTATACCCAATTCCGTCATTGACTGTCTATATAAAACTACCAGTCCCAAGTTAATGCTTTCCTTTTTTTGGCATCTCTCCATGCCTCAAATCATATTTATTAGGCTAGACCATGGCTTTGGACTGCCCTTGGAAACCCAGTCCAGCACCCAGAGACTGGTTACTTTGCTAATCTAATAAACTGGCAACCACTAGCTGAGTAAATACAGGTGTCAGGTAGTCTCCATATAGACTCAAGTACATTGCGTTTTTCTGTTTGGTTGTTTCTGTAGGTTCTCATTGTTTTCCTCACAATACTATCCCCTTGACTTGCCAGAATGTAAAGAGGCCTGCTGTCATTCTATTATTTCTTCTTTTTTTTTTTTTTTTTTCTGTTCTCTAAAAGCCTTGATATGTTCCAAAAAGCCTGATAGTGTGATAAACTGAGCTTGTTTCCATAGTAGAAATCTAAGGTGAAGGTGAAACTAACAGTCTTTAAGGTGGGAACATGTTTTAATCATAGAGTAGAGGAAATAGTTTCAAGAATATCCCTTTGGTTCAGACAATCAGATTTAGTGAGGGTACTGTCATTAAGAAAGTGATGAATGAATCTGAGAGTCATTGTACTGTCCACTAACAGGGCTCTGAAAATAAAATGAAGCCTTTGCAATGATGTGTCATCCTGATCATGGCTACTTTCCTTTTAACATTGATTTTTTTCCTTTGTACTTTCACAAACCATGCAGTTGATAGTTTATGCCTGCTGCCAGCAAGAATAAACTACCACCCACTTTGTTTGTGACAGCAGAAATCAACATTAAGTGGAAAGTAGCTGTGTACAAGATAACTGATCCCTTTCAAGGTTTCTTTACCGTATTTCTGGGCTACTGCTGTGGGACAACAAATTGCCTTTTTTAACAATTGGCACAAATTGATGTCCCGGTTGGCAGTCTAGAGGCGAAGCACACAAGAGAAGCCTGAATGAACATGGAGCTTGAACTGACCTGTTATTAGAAGTAATTTCTACAGGAAGAACTAAAACACGCTCATGGAGGATGTGGGGAAACCCACATTGCAACTATTTCTGTTCTTTGAGCAGAAAAAAATTGGATTCATTTCCAGACCTTTTCATTTCTGCAGCCTTAATACACCTCAGATTAACACAACACACACACACACAAAAATCACTAATCCCCTTTCTTGCTATTCATAAAAAAATACCAAACCAAAACCACACAATAAAGATTTATTAGTCTGTCTTCTGTCTCCACATCTTATTCAATACTACACATTAATACCTTCCCAAGAGAAGAATGCTTTCTTCACACAAATTGCTGACAACAACCGTACGAATTACCAGAGATTTGCTTTTGTGATATATTTGACCAGATGG
This sequence comes from Patagioenas fasciata, assembly GCF_037038585.1. NCBI lineage: Eukaryota > Metazoa > Chordata > Aves > Columbiformes > Columbidae > Patagioenas > Patagioenas fasciata. Next base: position 17,400,857 of record NC_092521.1, read on the forward strand.
CTTTATATGAGATTTTCCTTCATTTTAAGCAATTAATTGAAGTTTTTTCAGACATTTTCACCAAGACAAACCAGTCATCTCTCTTTAATAACTCTAAATCCTTATTTTAATGACAGTATTAAACTTATCTGTCACTGATCCCCAGACTCTACCTCTGTCAATGCTTTCATTTATATTGTGATGCCAGGAAGATTCAGTTAGCACTGAACCATTTCAACTAAACATTGCTCAGACCCATGGTGAAAAAAGTCCCCATTCTAAGACTATCAAAATACACTAGCAGTACTAAAGAAAAAGTTCAAATAATTTCTTCCAGATCAGGTAATTGGCCTATTTCTAAGCCAAGAATAGGAAAAAAAGTTCTCCTGACTGCTGTGTCAAACTACTCTGTTTTCTGAAGTTGCTACACTGGACCAGGAGATATTTCAAAACCTGCAATTAGTTAAAAAGACACATGGGGAAAGCTAACAGCAAGTATGGCAGACTACAGTCACACCAAAATACCTGTCACTTCTAAGTCTTTGAGTCATATGAATGATGGAAAGTTCTGCAATCAATTATTGATACTGTACTTCTACATGTTTCAAACAGATTTTACTAGTATTTTGTTGCTGTTATTCTGTTTTCTGTTAATCTTTTCATGATGATAAATACTATTGCATGGTTTTCCTAAGCACCATTACCCAAGTTTAACTAGCAGGTCCCCATGTATTCTGGAAACACAAAACAAAAGCAAACCAAAAAATATCCCAAAACTGAAAGAAGGTACCTTGTGAATACATTCTGAATGCAATTGTTTTGGAATAATGGTTATGCTGTCAGCTTCCTAGATTAATGAACTCTTTCAGATGACATTAAAAGAGAACAATTAAACTGCTGATTTCTTATTCACTCTGCAAAACCATTTCTGCCTAGTATCAAATATTTAAAACTAGCTATTGCATTTTTCAAAGTAAATAAGGTCCTTGTAACACTGAACACTGAAGATCATAAAATGAATTTGCTAATGAAATGGATTATCTTGGAAAACATCTGTGAGGATATTAAGTTTCTTATTTGTTTACAGTGTATTTCTTAGATATCATATAGGGCTTTAGCCTATAACTATAAATCACACAGGTAGCCTCACAGGATTCATTGAAGAAAGATCATGTTTTCATGATGCTTGACCCAAGATTGATCATTATTAGACTTCAGATGAGACAAATAATAATTGTGTAAACAAAGAGTATATCCTTGACTTTGGAGAAACAATTAAGTTTCAGAATTTAGGGAACAAATCTGATTGCTATGGTTATTTTGTTACTTAAGCTGTTCTGTAGTTTTGTCATTACAAGTTTGGCTGCATTTATATACGGAGAATTTTTTGTTATTGAGTGTTTATGTTGCTGTTGAAGGACAAATAAGGAAAGATGAAGGATTTCAGAAGGATGAAGAAGAGAAGAGCATAATTTGCAGAGGAAAGGTGTGTCATGTCTTGGTCTGTCTTTCAATCACCATAAAAATTCAGAGCTCTTTTTTAATTTGGGTCTGCTTCTCTGTGGTGCATGGTAACAGTCACAGCATTTAAAACATGTAATTGCTTCTTGCATAAGAACTTTGAAACAAAAGCTCTTCAGTGCATCTCTTTCTCTTCCATTTTCTCCTCTGTCTACAATGGTAATTTATGTTTCATTTCAGTCTTCTTAACGCCATGTGACACCGACAGGTGCTATAAAGACAGGCTGGAGTAATCACAGTCATTCCTTTCACTGTCATCTGCTGTGTGCCTTTAGTGGTATATCACAGCCTGTCCCCGTATTCCAACAATACCCTTCTCCTTGTGTAGGTCCTCTTAACACATTGGGATATAAGAATGCGCACACAGAATATTTTCTGGATAACAATATTATTTAAAAGTGGAAACTCATTATTAGTCTCCATCTTTGAAGGGCAAAACCGGAGCACCTGACTCTTAGCTTTTGCAGTTGCATGAGCATATAACAATAAGGCTTCATGGACAGAATGCTAAAATAATTGAAACATAGCCTAACATCAGTCCCAGTTTCAATATGCTTGTGCAAGCTTTGAAATCACAGATACTTCTATTTAATTCTGTTTATTTCTAATCTTCAGAATTCCTGTATCTGAGTTTACACTTTTGTTGACAACATGCAATCTAGCCTGCAAACATTACCTTGCAACTAACTAAGGAATCTAAATCAAACGGCAACAGTTCAAATGCAGTGTCTTTTCAAAGATAGACGTAGAATAATTATGCAGTTTATTGGGAGTTAGACAAAGAGAAATGAGTGCCTTGGATAATTGTAGGTAATAGACTAGTAAAAAATAAAAATAAATTTTGTTATTTTAAATAATGACCTCATTTTATACAACAACCCCATTTATGCAATTGCTATAAACATAAAAGCATAGCACTAGACTGCTCAAAGTAGGTCAAGTTAAAGAATAAGCTAGCTAAAAATCTGCCTCCAAAAGTAAATGACTAGAAGAGAGAAGGACAGATGACACTTCTCTGAAATACTTTCCAAACTTCTGTAGCTCATTGACTTTCTAAGTAACAGATGTTATCTTGTTATTGCATAAAGGGAGGTGGGGGAAGAAGGGAGTACAAAATCTTGGATGACTCTCTTTTATGGCCTTGTCAGTCCCTGGAGTTTGGAGCACCTGTGGTGCCCTGTGACTATATCTCCCACAGCTTTGCTGAGCCCTGTCTGACTCCTCTACTGTTTGTTTCTCATCCTTCTGCCTTCGAAAATCCTGTTCCTTACCTAGGAGCAGCAGTAAGATTTACTTTTAACCTTCTCCATTTCAGTTAGTACTTAATTTCTTTTACATCTCTCACTCTTCTCTTTTCAGTACTGAGAAATTCTAACCTATTTGGTTCAGAAGCTATGCCATACGTTTCAACAACCTTCCTGCACCTCTCCACATTTCCATTTCTACTACACCTTTTCTGAGATAAGGATCAGCCCTGCCTGCAGTAGTCAGGGTGTGGGCATAGCATGGTTTATAAAATAGTGTAATGATATTTTCCGTTTTGTTCAAATTTTTAAACTTTCAGAATATTTGAGTCCTTTTTGACAGCTACAGAGTACTGACCTAACGTTTTCAAAGATTTATCTATTATCTCTGATTAAAATCCCAACACCTAACTCACATACACAGTCCATCCATTCTTAAAAATGAAATATTTTGCTTTTCTTTTTCTGTCCCCACTCTACAGGGTTTTTCAAAAAGATGGATCTAATTTCAAAGCCGTAGCAATTTCAAGTTTGGTCCATTTATTTAAAAGAACCTGTATTTGGTCAGTGATACGTTGCTGTAGTACAGCTTGGGAAATGAATAGGAAGCTTTTCATTTAAATTTGTGTAACTTGACTGTGTAACCTTTGGCAGAATAGCTCCTACTGGATGATGTGAACAGTAAGGTAATAAAATATGTGAAGAAGGTTACTAGATACAGGTCTTTACTATAAAGAGGAAAAATGTCACACAGAGTTATGACACTCTAAGTTACTGTTTGGACAGCGCATTCAGATGGAAACAAATACTCTCAAAGTAAATATAGTGAAACAGAGTAAATCGGAGAATCTGAGGGGTCAATAGCTAGCCAAAATGATAATTTCAAAAGCATGGAATCATTATGCAAGCACGTATAATGAACAATAGAGGAATACTCTGGCTTAAAGACCTCAAGACATTAATCAGAATGGACAATTGTTGATCCTTTGAACGTGAAATGGGATTTTATTTTAGCAGCACAACTTCAGATAAAATGGACACAGGAAGTAAACAACCCTGTGTTTTTGTCAAACCATCTATTGCTACCTCCTTTTCAAACCTCTCACCTTTTTTGACTGAATAACACCAAAACAAATCAGATGGGCTTCCTGGCTTGGGGAACACTAGACACAGAATGTTTCAACTTATGCCATTTCACTAGTTGTAACTACCCAACATGTGGGTCCAGCCATCTGACCTACAAATCGGACTTAAATAAATAACTGAAATAACTGTTTAATCACCACCAGTACCTAATAATCACAGAAACCATAGTATCCATTTTTCTTAGATTTAACAGTTGCAGAAACCTCACCTATTTTTTTGGTATTCTTTCATTTCTTTTTTTCCCCCTTTTCTCTTATCTGACCTGCACTGTTCTATCCAACATCAATACAAATCTGTCAATATAATTCCAGTTTGGGAAATCCATTTTTTAGACTGATAATGGTTTGGTGTTTTCTGCCAATACTTTTGATACAGTAACAGCAGTGCTTAGAGCAGAAGGACGTTAATTGCCTAGAAAACAAAGGAGTTTTCCATGCAGACGTCTATCTTGTGTAGCATATGGCAGGCCCACAGCTACTCTGTTATCAGTAGTGTATGAGTTCTTCACAAAACAATGTATTTTTAGCAAAATAAGCAACAACCTTAGCCTGCAGCAAAGTATATGGAAAAGGTGATTGAATTTTAGCTTGTTTTGTATTGACACAAGTGACTATTATGGAACATACTTCCTAATGCAAGAAAGAAGCAGCATGAAGGAGGTGATAAAATTATTCTATTCCTTTGTTTCATGGAGCTACCTTAGCCGCTAACAGAAAAATCTTACTAGATTACTTCAACTCTATATATTTGATAAATCAGACTGTCACCTTTCAAGAACTGTATTATCTTGTTAATTAGGAAGAGATGAGTCAGTTTTGGAAAAGAAATGTAATTGCTCCCCAAAACACTGCAAAAATTGTTAGAATAATAAATGTTAGAGGTAGAAAAATGCCATCATTTATTTCTTTTTCAGGTGCCAGTATTCTGTAGCCTATGATAATATGACATGAAAGCTAAGCATCTCTTTTAATTTTTTTTTTTCTGGTTTTGAAACTTTTCGAACAGTGTTTGGCATTTTGTTTCTGAGCCTGCAATGGGCACTGTTCTTACGTATCACACAGTGTCCGGATTTCGTCCTCTGAAATTCAGTTACCTACGTTCCTACACATACATCTAAGAAACATAATTTTGCAAGATATTTTTCTATATGCTTCCTTCTATTATAACAAAGATGTGCTATTGAGAAAAAAAATACTCTATTTAAATTATATTACTGAATAATAATACAATAATGATGTTAATAAATAAACATATATCACATGTTACATTTTATATAATGTATTCATTTATTTTAATGAAAATTTAAAATATCTTAATATAGATCAATTGGAATATAGAATTATCAACCTATATGCTATACAACCTGGTTTTAAAGGTATGGTCACACATTCTTGCTAATCCAGCTAATGACAGAGCTCCAGAATTACTAAAAATCAAAGTACCAACAGTTCTGAACTCCTTTATTTACATGGATGGTAGTGATGCTCCTCACTTTGAGGCAACATTTAATACAAGAGTGGTCCTAGTAATTTTAGTGGATGATGTTAACTATTTCCAGACATTTTGATATCCTATCACTTATTATTACCTACAAAATGACTTCATGACATTTTTTAAAACTTCAAATTTGAAGTTAGAAAGAAAGTACAATCCAGAAAGATAAAGTTATGAAACACTTCTAAATAGATAATAATAGAGACCAATCTGTGGCTGCTATAATTTAAAATTGTTCCAATGTGTTCAACAGGAAACTGGACTCTAGATTCCCTTTTTGCTTAATCCCATGCTGGTCCCCATTTCTACCTTTTTCTCTCACTTGTTTTCCTATTCTTCTCACCTACTTCTGCCTGCATTCAGCTGCCTTAAAAATATGACAGGTGCTAGTAGGTTTAACAGGAAAGACTCAGAAAAAAAAAAAACACACTTTTTTTTTTTAGTTCAAATGTTGATGAGATGTATTCCATGTTAGCAGAAATTCCCAGAAAACCCATAATACCTATGCAGTGCTTCTGTGTTATTGTATGTTATTAATGACTCTAGCAATGGAAATAAAATATTTTTCTTCGGCCATTTCAGTTTTGATAATGGTGTTGTTGCCCAGCAGTTGACCTCTCTTGTTCTTTGTCTCAGTTGCCAGTATCGTCTCTTTTCCTCTTGTGCCTACAGCAAAAATTATTTGGTTTTGCAATGACTCTTCTTTGAAACAAGAACTACAAAGTCATAATTTAGGTTTTTAACACCTTCTCTTATTGATGGTACAAAGAAATAACTGGTTTCCTGTTTCCCTGCCTTCAGTAGTTGTATTCAGTATTCTTGAAATTCATCGGTACAGAAATAAAACATGCATTTAGATAAAATAGAATTATATAAAATCTTATGGATTTACACTTCAACATAATCCTCCAGTTTTAAGTAGGTGAGTTCATTTTTCTTTCTTTAAGAAACTCTATGAATCTCTCACTGTTTTTCATTGTGTATAACTTGCAATTGGTGTAAACCACGTAAAATAGATTTTTTTTTAGAAGTAATCCTGCTGTAACTCAGGTGAAATCAAGTGAGTTGCATCAGAGCTTGTCTACTGCACAATGTCCAGTGGAAGCTGTTATGTCAGTGTGGTTTTCTGATTAATAACGAAGTGGTCCATCAAACACAGGTCTTTGGCAGAACTGTGAAAGAATTGGTCACAATTTTCATGAAGTAGGGAGATGCAATACCCCCTCATCAACTGCATTGATTTAATAATGTAATTCTTCAGGCAGTCTTTAATCAAGTGTTAAGGATATGCCTGCTATATTTAGAAATATTAAGATAGGAACATCAACATTTTCCATAAAATCTTCTAGGGTTGAATAAAATGTATTCATCTTAATGAATCTAATCTGGACAGTATCCTCTCAAAAAGAAAAAAAATGTTAATGCAATTTAGCTTCCTGAAGTAATTTTTTTTTTTTTTGAGATAAAATTTAGTCATTTTTAAGAAAAAAAGAGTTTTTCTTGATACCTCAGTTCATCAGTCCTTATAATTTTCTCTTTCACAAAGTAGTATATGCCTAACTCACCTCTCACTTATTAATATTTTACAGTATTAGGAATAACTACATGGACAACTTGTGCATTTGCTTGAGAAAGATCAAACTCTGTTACTTTAGCTGAAGAAGGTAAGCTGGCTGATATTAGTTGTGACTGGAGGCAGCCTTTATACTCTCTTATTCTAATAACCAAATCTAGTAGGTAGATATTTACACTGGAATGCAGCTACACTATTAACTTTAGCTATTAAATTAATCTTTCAGCTTTGGAAGACTGTTATACAACTTCCCATATTCTACTGGACCCACTTCTTTTAACTGATTTATAAATAAAGGCAATGACATGTTCTTAAGCATAACAGTATAGAATTGGTCTCCAACATATGCAATTCCATTCCTCAATATCTCACTTGGTTGTTAGTATTCTGAACATTTTCTACAGGATTGAGCTTTAATAATATTTTCTCTTGAAAAAGTTTACATTATGGGAACATTTTAGACTCATTGCATTTCAGGTTATATCTTTCCATATGTTTTGTAAAATATCTGGAGCTTTTCAAATAATAGGACTGCATGTGCATGCTTAGCTAACTGACAAATCCAAACCAACTATAATAATCTATAAATATCTGCAGAGTACAAACATCAGGGAAAGTAAAAGATTATTTATCACAGTATAATTTTAAGAGGCTATCATTAAGAGTAATAGAATAAAATTAAGACAGATAAAATGTTACATGAGCAAGGAAAACCTCCTTGACAAATTAACTGCTTGGCTATGGAATTGTTTCCTAGGGAAAGTGATAGAATATCCTTTTCCTAAGTCTTTTTAAATTAGACTTGAGAAAACATGCTCAAGTGAACAATAAGGAACAATCACACTCTGGCAGAGAGGAGGAGTAGATGACCTAATAGATCTTTTTCATCTTCCTTTTCAGTGACTTTCATTCTCCTTTTCCTTTAGCTGATAAAACAGTATAGAAAAGAATGACCTTAAGGAAGAAGCTGTTCTGTGTGGCTTAATGGAATGAAATAATTGCAGCATTCTGAGCTGCAACCACAATGAGGGCTTCATGTGGAAATCAGGAGCACAGCTTCCTTTTTGTCAACTGTGATGAATAATGTTCTTACCTGGATTGATGGGAGATGGACAAGCCCAAAAAGTAACATCAGCCTGCATGTTTAATGAACTGTGTATCATAAGGAATGACATGACATCTTGGCTCAAGCGTCCGTACTAACTGCCTATATGTTTATGACGCAATATATATATACTTGGTTATAATATATCAAGTAATTCTTCTGTGACATGATTACAGATGAGATCCACTATTCAACCATAACTGTTACTGTATCAATATATCAGAAATAGTTTGACCTGCAGGACTAGAGAAGTGATCGTCCTCCTATATTCAGCACAGGTGAGGCTGCACCTCAAATACTGTGTTCAGTTTTGGGCCCCTCACTGTAAGAAAGATATTGAGGTGTTGGAGAGCGTTCAGAGAAGGGCAATGAAGCTGATGAGGGGTCTGGAGCACAATCTTATGAGGACCGGCTGAAGGAACTGGTGCAAATATACTCTACATGTCTCATTGGAAATGTCTTTAAAACATACTTTTATTTGGTACACTAAGTGTAAATGCAGCCTATTAAAGCAGAGTAAATAATGGAGCTGTTAATATTCATGCAATGTTTCCTGACACCTTAAAGTGCTCTGAAAACTTGATTTTAGAAGCAGATAAATTTAATATCAAGTTGAATGAGTTTACCAAAACAGATCATCAGCTGTGGCATTGCTGTGAATTTTGATTGGTAGTTTTGAATACAGGGAACTTGTTGGAGCTATGTCTGTATCAATACATGAAATGAGGTAAGAAACAACTGGTAGACCTGCAGACAAGTGGTATGGCCTGGCTTATACTTCAATTTCTAAACTCTCTTCCCCTCCACTATGCTCCAGACAAAACTCAAGGGAGCCTTATTTCTGCTACTGACTGGGAGCAATCCCTTACCCCTTGTGTTGAATGAATAGAGAGCATTTGGGTATTGCCTGGGAGAGTGTGGGCTGGCACTCCTCTGAATCATGCAAAAGGGTGACTAAACTTGAACAGGTCTGTATGCGCCACGTTTCATCCCATGGCCTAATCAGTTTTAGTCTACTAGTGCAGGTGCTGCCATACATGCATCTAGGACAGATTCGTCTTCTTGTACAGTAGCACTTTGAAAGAAGATGAGGTGAATGATGTTCCACGAGTGCCTATTTCTCTTCATCTATTGTGAAAAGAGTCTAAAAAATTAGCTTACATATCAATGCTACATTGCACATATCTAAAAGTCAGATGATACGAATTCCATCTTCATTCATCCTAGAGGAAGTTGTTACAGAGATAATATAGATGGTTTAAATTAAAAATAAAAGCTGTTGGATGAGACTGTTAGCTTTGAAACCCATCATCCCAGCTACGTACTCATCACCTATATCTGGGCATGGTAGAGGAAAGGGTGAGGGAGAGGGAAAAGGAAAGGAAGAGATAGAGGAAAAGGAAGGGAGAAGGACAATATGCTTATGATCATAAGTGAGTAAGTGTAATTTATGCTTCTTTTCTATCTGTCAGAATGCCTGTTTTTAAAGTGAAAGCATTCATGGTAATGTTTACCTGATTGGTCTTGGGCATCTGTTTAAGAAACCCATTTACAAGGTTGCAAAGTAAGTTTTGATTTTTCAAAAACCCCATAACAGATTTCAATGAAAAAAACCCTCTATTTCCTTGAAGTTTCAGGGCTTTTCTTTTAAATAAATAGTCTATTCTTTTAGACTGATATTTTATATGTCTCTTCCTGCCTACTTTTTCCACCTCCATTTGCTGCTTTTCAATTTTTTTTTCTCAACATTTATTATGAAGATGTTAATCAAATCCACTCTTTCTAATAACAGAATAAACAATGAGAAAGTAAAATGGAAATGAAGGAAAAACAATGAAGTAAAATTGAAATATTGTTTCAGAGTTTTAGTGAAAACTTCCATAATGAATGAATAATAAAAAGAACAATAATTCAAAATTTAACAAGAATTCTTTTTACATAATTATAAAAAAACCCAAACTACCTATTTTATTTTCTGTTTGCTTCTTCAAAGCACTCTTGGAGAAGTGGAAGGGCAACAAAATTAGAGATGAATATGATAGTAGCTGAGCCTCTAGCATCTGTTTAGAAAGATGATCTATGTTTCCATTTTGGGACATGACTACAAACGTAATACAATGATTCAAAAATATTTAGCAAATTCTCATAAGACTTTAGCCAGTACAAGCAGGTACCCACAAGTGACATAGCTGTCCATGTGGATGTACTGTTTAAGCTACTCAGAATTGTTTCTCAACAGCCTCTCCCTGGTGTGATCGTTTTTCTTCCTTTTTCTGTGCTAATTCTTCTATCATGAAACTCTCTCCTCCAAAACGTGCTCTTGAACTCTCCAAAACCAGGATTGCTCTAGTTCCTGTCATCTTAGCTGCAATATTTCTTCTGTTCAAATTTGTTTCTTTTTTCTGCATGCAGGTGGTCAGAACTGTGACCTATGCTTTACTAACACATCCTAAAATTTGCCTGACACATGCTAAGATCATAATTGTTTTTTTCACAATCACATCAACTTGATATAATGCCTTGATCCAATGACTCATCTTTTATAATTACGTAGTCATTACAGCAAGTTGCCTAGCTAACTGCCTTTTAAATTTCCTGCTTGTCAGACCAGTAATTCTTTAGATGTTTCTTAATATTACCTATATCTTTGCCATGTCATTGTAGGTAGAGAATTTAATGGAGAGAAGGAATGAAAATACTTCAAATACTCATGGCAAAAGGAGAGTGTCCAATTTGCATTTCTAAAGCTTGGAGGAGTGTTGTATCTACTGACATACTTCATAAGAGGTCATTACCATAAATACCTCCTCTGTTGAGCTCATTAACTGAGAAAGCATTGTGCAGCTACTACTAAGTGTTATTTACAAATACTCTTGGTTTTGTCAAATATATTTTCTTTTCTGCCTAGAAATGTAGCCTGGAGTATAAGAATTATTTTGCCATATCTTGTAGCCCAATAAAACTTGTTCATGCCAGGCTTCCAAAAATTCCAGAGAAATGGTTGCTGTGCACTGGACTAGCACTATGGGGTCTGTATACAAACACAAATCACAAACTTAATGCATACAGGGAACTAAGAGATCTACTTGTACGTATGGTTTGCAGAGAGTGTGTTCATGCTTCTGCTAAACTTTGTTAATGACTAATTAGTCATTAATGACATTAATGACAGTAAGTATGAGGTTGCTTCAGCACAATGGTAACAGAAAACACAGGATTACTCTTCCAGTTTAACATGCCATCTGTACTGGGAACTTAGAGAACCTCCTTATCCCTGCTTCCTGAAGACTTCATTCTTTTCATGCTGTTCTGGCAGCAATTTTTAATTAAATTCCTTATTCACAGTACTTGCCTTACCTGAACTGTGGCAAGAAATCACCACATTGCCCCTATAGACCAGTTAGATGCTTTGATTTAGAGGACATTTTATGCTAGAACGTTCTTTCATTGCTAATGTATGTATCTGTTTTTCAAACTTAAAATCTCTTTGGAAAGTCTCTGCAAAGGTCTCATGTTAAGAAAGCAAACAAAGGAATAATGCAGCTATTGGCCAGCGACAGTTTTATTCATTAGTTCTCTAAATAGCCAATGTGTTTCTGTCTTTTTTGAATGCAAAATATAAATTATCATGTTTTATAATAATTTCATTCTCTTGGATTGTGTTCAATAGGAAGTTGGTTTCGGTTTTTTATCGTTGTTTTTAAGTGAAAAGGCCACTGGGGGGAAAAACTCATCTGGTTGGCTAGTTCTTGTCCTCTGCTATAGATTTCAGTGGCCAGTGTGTCTCAGTATTGTCATGGTGCTGAACAATTACTGCAACTGAACTTGAGAAGTAAATTTTGTTAAAGGAAATAAATGGGCAGCAGGCTCTAGATTATTAATCTCACTTATGTATATTTACAAAAATATAATTCCTCCTAATATGCTTGTAGTTGAGATTCCTTGAAGAACAGCAGTAACATAACTTGTTTATGAGCTATATATCAGAGGATTTTGCTCTTATATGGTCCTAGAACAGACCATGTGTCCTAGTTTTCAGCAAATCTCAGATTTTCTCTTTGAGAATTATAGCTGTTGTTACCTTTTTTTCTGTCCTGTAAATTTTTTTTCAAATCTTAAAACCTTCCACAAAACCATGAATAATATAACCTTCACTGTCTTAGACTTTGTGCTATCATTTATTGTGGTTCTAAGTGATTTAAAAATAAAATATTAGGACCCTTGTAACTAAGTGATGTTACATGATGTTATAGGATGGTTCAGTATCATATATTTCTTTAGTGTGCTCTTTGTATAATTGTCAATGATCAAGCAATGTACACAGTAGTAGGAGGCAAGTCCCACTTTATTAAGGAGCTTGTAACGTACTGTTCTAAGAAGGGTAAAGTCTGAACAGCTGTGATTCCCAGTGTGATAAGGTACAGGCAAGTAATGATACCACTGATTTGGCTTCCTAAAAGAGTAAGTAATCACAAACGAAATTCAGTAGAGGAAAGATTATAGATTATAGGAGGAAAGAATTAGAAAACCATGCCAGGAAGTCAATCTGGAACTACTGTTCTGGTTGTAATTATAAAATTACTGAGGAGCATACTTTTAACAATTTTAGTTTTTTCCAGGGATAACTGCCATAAAAATTATTAATCAACAAAACATTAAGTATTGCAGTGGGACCTAAGCCTTGTGAGATACTAGCAGACTCAAGATAACAGAAAAACAGAGACCCTGTGGAGTAGCAGTTATCAGGTAAGACATAGTCATAGGTAAAACAGAGTAAACAGTAATCTCCAGTAGATTTGTATAATGGGGTTTATTTAAGAACCCAGGGGATTAGAACTTCTACCCTACCTGATTATGTCTCATACTTGTTCCTCCAGCAGTGCAATCAGGAGGTCTCAACTTCCCTTCTCTGCATGAAGGTCTTTGCTGGTCTGAGAATACTGGACACAAAGTCGTGTTGGGTTGTGCTGTGCCTCTGCTCACAATTACTAGCCACTGGTGCTACTGGCCAAGTTGTATACACTTCTCCCAGCATTTGTCTGTGTGTATCTCTTCCAATGTCAGGACCTTTATTCCAGCCAAGATCTCCTCCTTCTTCTTTCCAACACCACTTCTTTCCAGGACCCCTTCTTTTAAGCCCCAAGTCCTCAGTCTCCCCAATCTAAATAGCCTATATGCAAAAGCACAACATACGATCATTCTCCTCATAGTTGGTTCTATCTCAGGTTCCTTTATTAATTGCAGGATTTAGGATGTGCCACTTTTGTTTATTCCTAGTTTTATCAAAATGTACATGCAGCTTTTACTGATTGCATCTAGGAAGCAGCGGCCTTCTCCTTAAGGGTTCAATAGTTCAGTTCCAGCCATTTACCCATTCACATGCACAACACTATCTGCTATCTGTTAGCATTGCAAGTTGAGGTATTTTTTCACCTACAAAGTACACTCAATACGATTTAAGGTGATAAGCATCAGCTTTAAGCTGATCTAATGCAGGAAACAAATTAAATTTTACAATATATCCAGGATGAAGAGGGTACTATTCAAAAGAAAAAAGACAGCGCTAGTAATGAAATAAGTTTTCTACTGTCAGATAAAGTATATTGAAGTGTAGTACAGGGTTGGGAGCCAACACACACTTTTCTTGTTTGGATAACCACCACATTCATAAGGTCAAAAACCAAACATGGTCTGCTGAAAAGACCGTTTCTCTAGTGCTGACTGCATATTAACAATGTCAACTGCAAGCAAGCTGTCAAGCGCTCACAAAAGTGACCTAACAAGTACTTCAATAAAGGTGGTTGTTACCCGAACATGGAACCTTGAAGAAGAAAAAAATTTAAAGGAATTGTGGTGTCCAGAGTGCTAGCCTTCTGTGAATACACATTTCTTTCTTTAATTTTAAGACAGGGCTTTTTTTGGTGTGTTAATACATCATTTGTAAAACAATACGAACTTGAAATTGCTTGTGATGACATTTTCAATTCTCCCTAATTTGATCGTGAGATTTAAATAAGATATTCTTTATGATGCATTGAAATTTTGCCAAGGGTACACAAGTCATATAGATAGACACTCTATAATATTTTCTTCTGCGTTTGAACAAAAAAAGTAAATTAATAGAGATAGATAGGCTTTTCTGGTTTTGAAATTTCTGGAGAACTGCCATAACTCTTGTTGAATTCAGTCCTGTTCTTGAAAAGGATGGAACCATTACGTTATATAATATTATGTGTATATGTATTTATATATACTTCTAATATTATCTCAACAGAATATAATCCTACTTATGTTTTTAATTTTTATTCTTGCTTCAGCAGTCCAAAGACCAAGCATTTTATACTAAGAAAATTTGCCAACGTACACAAGAAAGATGTTTGTATAAGAGAGGGAGAGAAGAGAGAAAGAGTGAGTTGTCTTCAGTGTTTTGAACCAATTTCACCGACAGAATGGTATATGGATATTAGCAGTCTTCATGTGAACTTTTATCTCTGTGCCCCATGCCTCAAGGAGTGATAGCAACATAGCAGCTCTCACTAGTTTTGAAAATGAATTTTGTTTCATCCCCTCAGTAACCTCACTGAATACCTGAGGTTTTATTTATTTGTTTGTTTATTTATTTATTTATTTATTTTGTCATACATGACCCTCTCTGCTCATTTATTCTATTTGCTAGGATTTCAATTGTACTAAATCTTCTGTAGCTGTCTAATATTACACAAATAAGAAAGGTACTGCCAAGGTACAATAGTATAACAAGAGTCCAACACTTTCTTTTCTTTTTTTTTTTTTTAAACAATGTACACAATTTTTGAGAACATTGAAAAGTACCAAGCAGAGTCACAAAATAGATGTCAGACACCTGTTGATGGGGAAGCTAGTTTATTTCACACAGGAGATTACAGGAAACCAATTAACTTGATACGAAGATAGACAGGATAGGTGTAATAGTAAGCCTGGGACTCTCATTAAGAGAGAGAATTTCATGTCTGCCTGTAACACACTGCATTTTGAACAGAATAACATGATTATAGAAATTTTAGTCTACCTTCAGGTGTACAGATGGATACACACAAATAAGGCATTATTAAAAATACAAATACAATAAAGCCAGGATTTTGTAGGTTTTATAAATTTGATTAGAATATTTAAGAGGCTGGAGAAAAATTACAGAGGATGATACAAAACTCTCTTAAAATTTCTGTGTTCAAAATTGTTCAAAATAACTTTGTAAAGGATGACTTTAAACATGATTCATACTCTCAGTTAAACACATGATGTATTTTTATATGGCTGGGTCACCTCTTGTTCCAGTTCAGGCACTTAGTGTTTCAATCTCTCTCTCAGATCCTATGTCAATTCCATGACTTTTTATTATCCAGACCAGAAAGATTTATATTTATAAATGACTGAATCATGAAATAAGAATAGGTCTGAACTATAGTCTAAGCCTATAATGAAAGAAGATCCAAATTTTTATTTTGGCAGAAGTTCTAAAGGAGAATAATATCTGTTCCTCAGACAGATGTGTAACAGTTCCCCAAATTCATCTTAAGTTTGTCATCCATTCAGGTGGCTTCTTCTAACTTCATGTATAGGTGCTTAACGCACCCATGATTATAATTTTTTGTAGTTTCAGTTTGAATGAAACCCTTATGAAATGTTTTCCACATTTACTGACCTCATACTAGACTTTGTGCCAGTGATCACCACCGTCTAAGCACAGCTGTTCAGACAGTTTTCAGCCCATTACACTGTTTGCTCACCTAGCCCCATACTTCATCATTTTGTCTATGAGAATCTTATGGGAGACAGTGTCAAAAGCCTTACTGAAGTCTAGTTAGATTATATCCACTACTCTCCCCTCATCTTCCAGGCCAGACATTTCATTGTAGAAGTTTATCAGGTTGGTCAAGCATGAGTTCCCCTTGGTGAATCCATAATTACTTTCTTGTCCTTCATGTACCTGGAAAAGTTTCCTGGGATTAGTTACTCTATCACTTTCCCAGGATCTGAGGTGAGACTGACTGGTCTGCAGTTCCCTGCATACTCCTTCTTGCCCTTCTTGATGACAGGAATGATGTTTGCTTTCTTTCCATCTTTAGGCATCTCTCCCAGTGGCCATGATCATTTAACGTTTATTGAGATTAGACTCAAAATTCTATCAACCAGCTCCCTCAAATCTTGTAGAGGCATACCATTACAGTCCATGGATTTATCTAATTCAGTTTGCTTAAGTATTCACTGTCCTGACCCTCTTCCACCATGGGTAAGTCCTTCTTGCTCCAGACTTTCCCTGTGGGCCCTGGTGCCTGGCATTCTTGAAGGCCAGGCTTGCTATTAAAGACTGAGGCAAAGAAGGGATCCAGGACCTCAGCTTTCTCCGTGTTCTGAGTCACCAGGTTCTGTGCCTCATTCAGCAGTGTGACAACAATTTCCCTTGTCTTCCTTTTGCCACTTACGCACTTGTAGAATACTTCATTGCATTTAATTCACTACTTCATTGCATTCAATTCACTACTTCATTGCATTCTCTCTCCAGATTCAATTCCAGTTGGGCTTTGTCTTTCCTAACCTCATCCCTGCATGTCTCTACATTCTTTCCAGGATACTTTTCCCTGCTTCTGCTTCCTGTGTACATCCTTTTTGTGTTTGAGTTTGGCCCAGACCTCCCTGCTCATCTGTGGAGGCCACTTGTCATTTCTGCCTGACTCCTGATTGGTGGGATGGAATGCGCTTGAGCTTGGAGGTGACACTTAAATATTAACCAGATTTCTAGGATCCCTCTTCCCTCCAAGACCTTCCTCCATAGGATCCTTCCAAGCAGATCTTTGAACTGGACAAAGCCTGCTGTCCCAAAGTCCAGTGCTGTGATCTTGCTTTTCGCCCTACTGCCTCATCTCAGGCTCACTCTCGTGGTCACTGCAGCCAAGGTTACCTTCAAGATTTGTGTCGCCAGTGAGTTCCTCCTTGTTTGTGAGTATGAATATGTTGTGGCTTAACTGTGGTAGGCAGTTCAGCACCACAGAGCCACTTACTCTCTCCCTCCAGTGGGATGGAAGAGACAATTAGAAGGTTAAAAGTAAAAAAAAAAAAACTTGTGTGTTGAAATAAAAAGAGTTTTATAGGTAAAGAAAAGCTGCTTACACAAGCAAGGCAAAATAAGGAATTCATTTACTACTCAACATTGGCAGGCAGATATTTAGCCATTTCCAGGAAAGCAGGGCTTCATTATGCTTAACAGGCATTTGTGAAGACAAATGCCATAGCCCTGAAGTCCCCTCCTTCTCCTTTCCATCAGTTTTATTGTTGAACACAACACCATGTTATGGAATATCCCTTTGGTTGCTGGTGGGGAACCTTAAGAAACAGAAGGCCTTGATGGTGTGCAAGCATTGTTTAGCAATAAATAAAACATTGATGTGTTATCAGCACTGTTGGGAGCATACATTCAAAATATAGCAATGTACAAGCTACTGTCAAGAAAACTAACTTTAGCCCAGCCAAAATCAATACAGAATATTATCATATTGTTACTCTTACTTTGTGGTTATCCATCCCTTGGTGTAGAGGACTTGTTTTGTACATTATATACACTATGAATATGGAAATACTGATGTTTCTACCTACAGTGAACAATATGTAAATGAAGTCTCTGTGCAGTGCTTAGCAGAGCAAAGCCTGAATTCTAACTGATGTCTTTAGGTGCTGGATTGATACAAAGTAAAACAGTAATATGGTCTCCTAATTTTTACCTTCTGTACAGCAAACATGTACAAGAGTACTCTCTGCATGAGAGTCCAGAACAGAGATCTCTTTTGAAGACCTGTTTTAAATGTTTTTGTTAACTGCATTACCAATTTTTTAGACATTGCGGTGAAGCTGGGCATCAAAATAGCAATACTCCATATGAAATCTATAGGTAAATAATATGGGTTGCTGACAACAGTTATCATTTACCATGGGTTACTTTTTCAAAAGCTTAAAACATTTTCTCTAACTTTTTAATTAAAATATGGTACTGTTACTTCCAAGCAAATGATTCAATGCAAAAGAAAACCTAATCAGCAAAAACATAAACCCACATTTAACTTTACCGGTTTAATGGTAATTCTTTTCACTGGAAATAGTCACATGCCAATATATTGATGAGATGCACATTTCTGA
Source organism: Patagioenas fasciata (assembly GCF_037038585.1). NCBI lineage: Eukaryota > Metazoa > Chordata > Aves > Columbiformes > Columbidae > Patagioenas > Patagioenas fasciata. The sequence goes on from NC_092521.1 coordinate 17,419,086, forward strand.
AAAGATTTTCTACAGTTGTAAACAACAATGCCAAGTTCAGCAATGTCTGGTTGCATGCAAACGTGGAGATAAAAATTCAACCTTTACAAAAAAATACCAGCAAGTAAATTGTACAAGAGAAGAAGAAATATGTTGCAAATGAGGGAAGTGGAATTTGGAACTGAAAGTTACATCTTTGAATCCAATAGCATCTAGATTATGTAATGTCAACAGTGGAAACAGACAGATTTATAGAAGTAACAGAAACATTTTCTGAAACTAATGGAACACTTGAGTTGCATCCAAAATAGAACATAATTGTGCTATACTTAACTGGTTTAAAAAAAATGGAGTTGATTATAATGGGAATCATACCAGGGTATAAAGATGCCCAAAAATATTTTACAAATAGAAAGACATATAAATTAAAAGAAATATACTATATTGTATGTATACTTCTGTAAATGCTTTGGTGAAATTATAGGTCCCCTAAAATTCTTAAAATTAGTAAGGTCAAATGGAGATATACATGATTTGCCCTATTCAAAATGTAGCCAGTTACTTTTAAGGGGCTTAAAGACGTACTTTAGGATCTCAATACTCATTTATGAAATGCATATATTCTAAATACAAATGCATTATCTCTGACTCATGACTTCACAATCTACCCATGGTTAATCTGTTATAGCAGGGGTTATACAGTCCTAAATGTAACTACCCCTACGTTTATGCAGTCCTAAAACTACAATCGGCCCTTTGAAGGCAACCACGAGGCTGATGTGGCCCCCAGTGAAAACGAGATTGATACCCCTGTCTTATAAGAATCAAGGAAACAGTCTAATAGATAATATAAAACCAAAATCTTATACACAGATTTGCCTAAAAATGTAATTCCTGTCATTTCAACAGTTCCAATATTACAATATTTATTTGTGGGTTTGTTTGCTTGGTCATTTGTTTTATCTAGAATGAGATGGCTTTTGGAATGTTAAAGGCATTTTGAGGATAAAATGTAAAAGCACACAAGAAATAAAGTCTGACATTTTAGAAGGAAACAAAATATTTGGCTGCTGAATTTAAGCTCTTCACATTTGTTAACTAAAAAAGAAAGCTCTCATGTTTTAAGCTACAAAACAACTCCTAACCAATGAAGAAACTTATCTTACAATCATTTGCTCCATAGTTGCTGATAGTATTTCTTGCAATTTCTTTGAAGGTATCAGTCACTATTTACTCAAAGAAAGTTAGATCAGTTACTTCAAATTTATTTCATTTATCACTGTGGTATATCAGCACTTTCCAATGTTATTCTCCTTTCAATACCTGAAGTAAATTCAGTACCTTGAAGTTTGATTTTTGGGTGACTATAATCTGACTGATACAGTGAATCCTTCCAGCATTGAGCAGACCACAATATACTTTATATAACCCTATAAGCAAAGCTATACTGAATATTGTAATTGTTTTCAGAATTATTATTATTATTAATATTAATATTAATATTAATATTATTATATGGTGTGACAGCAATGCATAACAGAGCCTTCAGTGAAGGTGGAGGTAAATGAAAAATTATCAAATGAGGGAAATTCCTGGGTTAATGACCATAAGTGCAGAGTCAGTTGAGAGTATTTAGATAAGGCTTTTAAAATAGAATTTACACAAATGAATGCATGGAAATATACCTTTTTCTCAGTAACTCTTGAGTGATAGACACCTCAAAATACATCTCCATCAATAGTGAGAGAGAGAACACAGCTAGTATCTCAGTGACTAGGGCACTCCACTGCAAAGAACAACAACAAGATTCAAGTCCATAAAGTGACTCCCACAGAGCTGTAATTTAAGAGCTTAATCTTTTTCCTAGGTGAGTGACCTAATTACAACAGTCTTCATTAATCTAGGAGCTTCTGTTCTCTCTGTGTTCTGCCTACTTTTGTTTTTAAAATCCAGCCCAGTCTGAAATAGCTGTCTATATGAAAGCTTAATTGAAACTAGGAGATTAAAAAAATAAAAATCAAAAAAAAAAAGTTTTACTTTGGTGTAGTTTCCCCACTGGGTTGGTGTGAGAAGCATTACACTGAAAAGATCCCCATTTCTGTAAAAAGAGCTGCCAACAGCAATCTAAAAAGCTATTCAAACTTCTGCTTACAAAACATAAACACATAAAATCTAAATGTAAATCTTCTTCCTGGGGATTATCTCCGAAAAAGTGGCAAAGAGTTGATTCCTATAACTTCTGGCCTTGTTTTTATGTCCTGTTGATCTTATGTCTCTCATCCGAAAGAAGTTATTGGGATACATTGGTTAATGATTGCTTTGATATTATGAGTAGCAAGAGAATGTATTTGCTTTTGTTTTCTTTTTTCCTCTCAAAATCCACACAATCAATATAATGGGTTATGCACTCAATGATAGGATGCGTCAATTAAAGAAAGAGTTACGTTGTGTTAGAGTAACTTCTTTCTCTTCTGAGCTAACCTAAGCATCACCTAGACTGGTATTAAGGTAACAATAATCCACTTCTTGTCTCCCCTTCAGAGAGTAACCATTATTAGTTTTTCCTTCCTACTTATAGAAATTGCAACCTGGGTGGAAATAGTTTGACTGGAATTCAGTCTGCAGATATAAAAGGCATGAACATACACGCATAAACCTATTACTATACTTGGTGTTAATGTTTTAAACCTTGCGACAGTATGATATCACACCACATTTTACCTAGCGAAGGGTGTTCTTGCCAAATAGCAGCACAAGAAACACTGTGAAAAAGGTTGTATATAGCACTAACAAGAATACTACAGACCTGTAAGACTGCATAATTCTACTCTCTTAGAAGCTTCTTGAAATGCTGCTGATCCAGTGCGTCTTGGTCTTACCTAGAGATAGTGCCCAGAAATGGAGTCATAGGTCTGTCTGTCTTTCAGTCTACGTTCCAGTCCCTTTGTTCTCCTAACACCATTTGAACCACTTGATCACTTTTAGTCCTACTTTAAATACAGAGTCTAAAAGTGCGTACAAATATACTGACAAACTTGGTGGTCTCCTACAATGAAGTCACAACATCGACGGATAAAAGAAGAGCAAGCGAGGTCATCTCCCTGGATTTATGCAAAGCATTTGACACTGTCCCACATGACTTTCTTGTCTCTAAATTGGAGAGACATGGATTTGATGGATGGACAACTCAGTGGGTGAGGAATTGGCTGAAAGAGTTGTGTTCAACAGCTTGATATCCAAGGGGACATCAATGATGAGTTGTGATCCTCAGGGGTTTGTATGGGGATCAGTGCTGTTTAACGTCTTTATGGGTGACGTGGAGAGTGGGCTTGAGAACACCCTCAGAAGTTTGTTGATGACACCAAGCTGTGTGGTACAGTTGACGTGCTGGAAAAAAGGGACGCTGTCCAGAGGAACCTTGAGAGGCTTGAGAGGAAGGGACATATGATCACCATCAAGTTCAATAAGGCCAAGTGCAAGGTGCTGCACACGGGTCAGGGCAATCCCAAGCACAAGTACAGACTGGCTGGAGAATGGATTGAGAGCAGTCCTGAGCAGAAGGACTTGGAGATGTTGGTTGATGAAAAACTCAATGTGACCCGTCAATGTGTGCTTGCAGCCCAGAAAGCCAACCATATCCTGGGCTGCATCAAAAGAAGCATGGCCAGCAGGTCAAGGGAGGTGAATCTCCCCATCTACTCCACTGAGACCCCACGTAGAGTAATCCATGGCCGCCGATATAAGAAGAACATGAACCTGCTTGAAGAGCGTCCGAAAGATCACAAAGATGATCAGAGAACTGGAGCACCTCTCCTATGAAGACAGGTTGAGAGAGCTGGAGTTGTTCAGCCTGGAGAAGGCTCTGATGTGACCTTATAGCAGCCTTCCAGTACCTAAAGGCAGCCTACAGGGAAGCTGGAGAGGGATTGTTTTACAAGGGCATATAGTGATACAACAAGGGCTTTAAACTGAAAGAAGGGAGATTTAGATTAGACAGAAGAAAGAAATTCTTTACCATGAGGGTTGTGAGGCACTGGGACAGACTGCCCAGAGAAGTGGTGCATGCCCCATCCCTGGGTGAGTTCAAGGGCTGCGAGTAACCCATACTAGTGGAAGGTGTCCCTATCCATGACAGAGGGTTGGGACTAAATTATATTTAAGGCCCCTTCCAACCCAAACCATTCTATGATGTTATGGATCAGTACTCTTCAAGTGTTGTGAAAATGTGAGGAGAGGCCAGGGAGTCTGCCCTCTCCAGGTCTGGCAGTTCAGCATGGCCAAAGTTCCATGAGGGATTGCACTGACTGCCATTTATTTTATTTTGTATATAGATACAATTTTTAATTTTAATTTTATATTTTTATATCTAAAGAAATTGTTTGGGAGATCCATAATTGTGACGTACCACAATGGGCTAGGTGTACTTCCTGGCTTACTCATGGGAAGAAATTTGACTAGCTCAACACCTTTATCTGTAGGGTAATTCACACTGGATAGGATCTCACAATGTCATTGAGTTCAATATCCTGTCCAAAAAAGGCCTAGGAGGTCAGAGTAGGATCCCAGAGCTTTTTCCAGACTAGACTTGAAAATCAAGGATTGATAAAACCCACATCACTTAAATGACTTCCCTTCCCTCCTCTTCTCCTTGGTTTTATCAGAAGGAACTTAAGTAATTTTACCTTTTTATCTTCCTAAAATTATGTAGTCTTGATTAATGAGGCACCTGGGCCATACCAATTTCTGCTCAGGTAGAACTCAGTGGAGATGTTAATCAGCTTCTTATAGGGCTTTTTTACACCCCCCCCCCTTTTTTTTTTTTTTTTTTTTTTTTTTTTTTTAATTTAGGACCTAGGGAAAGATCTAGGTCTTGTATATTGCATTGCAGGAAATTTAAACTTCCTAGAGGGGACTGGTGCTCCTGGAGTCTCCTCACATCTCTGTTTGTCAAAATGTTCCTCCTTCAAAACCTTAAACTCTACGTCATTTCACTGGCTATCTTTTTCTATCTTCTCTTGTGCAAGTAAATTGTATTCACTTTTGAGATCTTTCTGTTCCAGCTTCACACTGCCTTTCACCTCTCTCTAACTGTTGAGAATCTGGCCTCTCTTTCATCGTGACGTTTCTTCACTGGCCAAATGTTAATTTTTTTTTTCCAAACAAAAGTCTTTGTACTACGTTTCTTGCTCCCTCTTGATGCGTAGGAAGTGTTCCCACAATGCCACTTCATTATCCACCTCCAAAACTTTACTTAAAATTCTCCTTTTCCATGATGCCTACAAAAAATGTGATTGTGGTTAGACCACTGATGTGCCTAGATGCCAGACTGAACGCAGATTTATTTTCTTGAAGTTTTGTACTGTCTAAAGTGTTGCAGAATGCCAGTAAAAATATTTAACATCATCAAGCTTTACATCAAGATGTAGTTTGCACAGTCTAAGTAGAATAAGGTTTAAGTTGTTAATTTAAACTGCATAGCAGTTCTCTCTTTAGCTATGTTGTCCTTTTCAAACAAGGTTGAATTCCTTCACTTCTCCAGTTTAGCATTTCCATTGACTTAATGACGAGAAAAAGCACAGATATAGCCCAGACATTTCATGGCTTCACAGCATGTGGGAGTATTTAAACTTATTTTTAGTATGATCCTTTCAAATGACAGTTTAACTAGAATGAAAACAGAGATCCAAAGGTTGCTCATTGTTCCAAAGAGGATGTTTTTATAATTTATTTTGAAACAAAGAAAGATCACTGCAATTCTCCATTCAGATGATATGTTAGCAACATGGAAGACCAAGAGGTAAATCAATCCATAATGGGAAAAGTCAGAATGAAGTAACAACACAAACTATCTTGCTGACAGTTTCACACACCAGTTTCAAGAGGTTCTGGACTTAAATGACAAAGTATAAATCTTCAGACCCTAACATTTCCACTTTAACCTGTGTCTGTAGTCATTAAAACATGATATATATCTAAACATCTACAGAAACAAATGGAAAAGTAAAATTCTAAAGGCTGAATTCAGTGTCATTATAGGAAAACTATTACAATCATCCAGGTTTCCCACAGTTTCAGAACTTCATGAAAGGTTTCTAGTAAAGAAAACAGAGAATTCAGACAAACACATTGTGACATCATTCCCAGCGATGTCCCATTTAGAAGACAAAATACAATTATTACAGGACATACCAAATACAACTTATAATTCTGAATTACATGTATATATGAAAATAAATATTTTGGCAACAAAAATGAATTTAATAATGGGAATGTAGATTAAAAAGTCAGAGAGACATAGTAACAGCAAACATCACGAAACTGACAGATAAATGTCATGTTAATTTTGAGCTGAAAAAGACAATAGGCTTGCCAACCTCTAAACTCTTGGTAACTTACTATTGTACAAGTCCCTTTGAGTGACCATTGAGCCAGCAGTATTGAACTGACAAGATATGCGATTCCCTTCTGCATTTCACACTCCTTAGCACAATCCACCAAACACATTAATTGGTAACATATGCTAATGTTTAGTGACCTTTTCCAACAGCCTTCCACTCTCTCGAGCACTGAAATCAGGCTGTTTGTATTCCCTGAGAATAAGGCTCTGACTCTCACACACTTCATGGCCCCAGGGAACAGCAATAGCAGAGGTCCCCACAGAAAAAGCAGCAGAGGAAATCTGGGCAGAAACTTTGTCACAACAGAAACATCACGTTCAAAAGAAGCAATATACACTTTGCAGTAGTTGCAAGCCTAGCATTTGATTGAGGAAATAATTTTATTCTCCTTTAACTCTTCCATGAAACATGTATGCATTGCATATATGAATAAGATTTGTTACATGTACTTGATATGAGCAGAGTTACTAAAATAGATCAATTGGGAAATTGTAAGCTTAATCTCTGGGTTTGATTCAAACCATCCTGAAACTCACATGTGCATCCCTTGTCCAACATTTTTCATTATTTAGAAACAACTAGTTACACTCTTCCTTATTAAAGTGAATATTTAAATTGATTTTTTTTTTTTTTCTGAGATGAGTTCAAGCAAATGGCTAAAAATAATAGTTTTTTGGTCTCTTTTTATTTTTAACATTTTGTCTGGCTGTAGTCACTTAAAACAAATTTTAAACATTACAAGACAGTGTAGAATTGTAGAATGATTTGGGTTAGAGGGGACCTTAAAGGTGATTTAGTTCCAACCACCCTGTCATGGTCAGGGACACCTTCTAATAGATCAGGTTGCTCGAAGCCCTATCCAGCTTGGCCTTGAACACTTCCAGTGATGGGGCATCGGCAGCTTCTCTAGGCAACCTGTTTGAGTGCCTCACTGCTTGGTAAATATCCCTTGGTAAATATTTTATTTTAAAATTAGTAGTTGCTAAGCAGAAATACTATTTGCACTTTTTGCTTGCCTTGGTAAGAATTCTTTCAGTGAACTTCCACTGTAAGTTCCTTTTTTTAGAATTTCAGGAACTTTCAGGAACTTTCTCATGAAAGGCTTTTTTTCCCAGCCACTGGGGGAACTTTGTTTAGCTTTCTGCTTTAAATTTACAAAAGCAATAAGAAATGAGAGCAAAGGATGCCTAGGAAAAATTAGTCAGGAAACCAATGGAAATTTTCTGGGCAGATAGAATTTCCCTCCCTGATCTCCCATTGAGGAATCTTTACACGTAAACAGCTGCTACATTGATAACCAATTTATTTATCACTCTCTTGAATTCCAAGATTAAAAAAAAAAAAAACAACAACAAACAAACAAACCCAAAAACCAAAACTAAAACTAAACCACACCAAAACAGCAAATCAAATACTTATTTCGTGAAATTGTATTTTTCAATTATTGTTTGTATTCAGCTATAAAAATTCCTATAAGTAAAGGTCTCAGCTTGTAACAACCCCCCAAACAAATATTCTTAACTCAGTTAAATTATTTTTCAAATTGATATCCTTATTAACAGAATAATAAAGATCTGAAGTAGAAAGTTCTGCCAACACAGAACATCTTTGTAACTTCACAAAGAATGATGCTAGAAAATGAGTAAAGCTGTTCATAAGTCATAGGAACAGAAGACTTATAAGTATGTGAGGTGACTTCCTACACAGTAGATTAGTGATAATTGGCTCTTACTGAATGGTAAATGAGAAAGTTTGTAACATACTCAATGAAGCTGATCATTGCAGGTGGGGGATGAGTTTTGTTTTTATGAGTGTGTGTTTTAATCTTGCTTGAACTGAGTAGTTTAGTGTGACAAAACTTTATGTTTGACCTCTGTGACTTAGAAATGCTTCAGGTAAAATAATTCCTCAGAGATGGGGAACTAAAACCTTTTGTGATTCTAAGAACAGACATACACAGTAGCATTCTTTTTAACAAAATATCTTCAGGCTATTTGAAATAATAAGCAGTGTGGAAATGTGGTAATGAAGAGGAACATTACCTAAGTGGACTGTGAATGAACACTCTAGAAGAATGCAAAAGCAAAGGGAAGAGTTAAAGCAGATGCTTGCGATAGCAGGGCTGGATTGCTAACAGTGGCACACTCTTCGAGTCCTGTGGTTTTTATGCCTGAGATTGTCTTCAGATGCATAGTCAGTCATCGAGCTGGCCAGTTCTCAGTTATAATGCATTGCAAAATGTGTATAAGAATTAGACAGATGAGTTAGCAACACAGTGAATTTTCCAAAAAAGATTGTTCTGAGAATTGCCCCCAGGCGTTCACCCTGCAGTTACAATAACTATGACTACAGAACTGTGAAACATAAACAAAACAGTATGATTCCTTCCATATAGGCTGTAACAATGAGACCAATGATACTGGAAGAACATAATAGCACAAACTGTGAATGTAACTAGAAATGTAGCAGTGCTGGGCCACCTCATAATACAAAATAAATAGAGTTGGCAAAGCTAGTTCAATAAAGTCCCAGGCACATTAAAGGCAGAAAAGCTAAACACTGTCACCACACAACTACTATTTTCAAGTCTTTTTTGACTGATTTACATCTTCAGACATCATTATCATAACAGGTATCTGAAATATGAGACAAATGTTACCTGGTATTTGTAAAAGCAAACACCCCCAGAGTAACTCCAGATGCCTTCTATATTTTGCTGATGAATGACCTACTATATTTTGTGGCTATTTATCCTTACATCATTTGTACACCATTTGTTAAGGTTATGAGTCAAATAGTTTTCACATCATTAAACTAGGGTCTAGGTTATAATAGCTAGCAATTTTCACAGTAAGTAGGAAAAAACCCAATTAAATTGCTATAAGATTTTTACATTTAAATTTTGGTTCCTATGTGGCAGGAAGAAAGACCACGACAATAAGAGAATAGGCAGACATTTCTTTCCACTGGCTACTCAAGTAATGTGTGAGCCAAACAGCTGATCTCTTGCTTCCCAAGAGCTGCTCCTATTGTCATTGTCAACAGTTGTGAACTCATGGTTATTTTTGTGACCATGAAACCCCGTGAAGCAGCTGCAGCAGCTGCACTCAGCCTCTCTTCAGGCCTTGTAACCTCAGGAGCAGAATCTCCCACTTCTGTCTCTTTTTTTGTCTCTCTTCTGCTCAGTTAGAGCAGATTCTACTCCTTCCTTCTACATCTGACTTCCTTGCATCAGTCCAGAAAATGAAGATATGTTGAATTAAGAAAAGGTTGCTTCAAAGAGAGAAAGTGGGTCTTAGAAACAAAACTCTGTGTAAGTTAAAATCCTGGTCCTAAGTGAAACTGGGGGAAGGGAGGGGGCAATGATGAAGCAGAGAGGGGAAGAATTACAAAGAGTTTCCAATAATTCAAATATCTTTAAATTTATTTGCAGTCCCTTAAAATGCTACAAAATGTACCAGTCTAACTCTTCCTTGAAACTCCTTTTGCCAAATGACTCCCCTCAGCTTTCCCTCATGGCTCCTGTTCAATGTATTATTCCATCCAGTCATATTGTCTCCTTCTCTTTCAGTTCTTGCTCTGTTACTTCCACAGAATTCAATTTCGTCTATGTTTCTGAGAAGCTGAGAACTCTGATCCTGAAACAAATTCCAAAGTCCTGGAGGATTCAGGGAGATCTATGAGAACATATTTGTATCTCACAGAATGTTACCTGGAAGACAGTTTATCTGCAGGGATCTTGCATCCATCATACTTCTCCCCCAGGAGATACAGCCAAGCTTAAAACGACAGTTATTATACAACAAGGATGAGATTCATTTGTGTGTTTTAGCATCGATTACACTAGCAGTTATTGTTGTGACCTTGCCAGTCAGAGTTGCTTGGGCTAAAATAATGTTGAGTTAGGTTGTACCTGAGGTCTTTGCCAGATATTTCAAGGCCTTAAGAGTCATCTGAATAGACCAGAAATTCTAAACCTAGAGTAAGGCTAAACTGGACTGCCCAAAGAAGTGTCAAAGACACAGTATGAATTAATTATGTGGAACACTATATGTTGGTTTAAGAGAAAAACAAATGGATAACATTACATAGAATGAGTCATGAAGTCTGTTAATAATCAACCAACTATTGCTTAATGGGATAAAAGAAAACAAAAAAAAATTATTAAAATTTGGGACTAACAGTCACAGAGACTGGTAAGTATTTATCCTATACACAGGGAGAAGAAAAGTCCATTGCTGTCTACATTGTATATAGACATAATCCCATTGTGGCATCTGAATACAACAGAGCAATCTGTGCACTTGAAGTATGAGAAATGTATTGAGCTCAAATTAAAAGAAGGCATTCTAAAGCACAGCAAATTTAGACCTCATTCACCACGAGTCATATCCCTGCTGCTGTTTCAGCATGGCTAGATTATACCGTGCATGCACCAACTCTTGTGCAAATCTTGATTTGCCCCAGGTTTATGGATCCACATGTTCCCCACCTCAGCAAAAAATCACAAGTGAGAGCAGAAGCGAGTGATGCTTTGTTGTATTATACCTGGGAGGTGTAATACAACAATTATGTAAGGGAATGATAGGTTCGGAAGAGAAAAATACTTAAAAATACCCATTGTGATGTCTTGGTTCTCGAATTTTTATGTAGTTGAATAAGTAATTTGAGTTGGTTTTGCTACTATATGATTGTGAATGTAAAGCCCACTACTGACTGAGCATGCATAGAAGAATGAAAGCAGACTGCACCTTTAAATAAAACCAAGGAAAATTTTGACCAATGAACTTTGAGTAGGCATAAGTATGCATAAGATGTTATGAGTGGTTAACAGTTGACATGTATAAATATGTAACTCAACTTGCCACTGGTGTCCCTCCCACTGTAAATGATGATCAGGTTCCTGATCACTTGAGGAACCTCAAGATACATTAATCTATGGGACCTGATGAGATGCATCACAGAGTCCTGAGGGAATTACCTGATGTAGCTGCCAAGCCACTCTCCATGATATCTGAAAAATCATGACATCCAGGTGAAGTCCCTGGTGACTGGAATCAGGGAAATGTTGCACTCATTTTTAAAAAGGGTAGAAATGAGGACCTCAGGAACTACCAACCAACCTGTCAGCCTCACCTCTGTGCCTGGGAAGATCATGGAACAGATCTCACTAGAAGCTATGCTAAGGCACATGGAGGACAGGGGGGTGATTTGAGACAGCCAACATGGCTTCACCAAGGGCCAGCCCTGCCTGAACAACCTAGTGGCCTTCTATGATGGAGTAACTATATCAGCGGACAAAAGAAGGGCTACGGATGTCATCTATCTGGAGTCCTGTAAAACCTTTGACATGGTGCCCACACAGCATCCTTCTCTCTAAATTGGAGACATAGGGATTTGATTGGTGGACTGTTCAGTGGATGAGGAATTGCTTAGATAGTCACATCCAAAGAGTAGTGGTCAATGGCTTAATATCTGGATGGACACTGGTGATATGTGGTGTCCCTCAGGGGTCTGGATTTGGACTAGCACCATTTAATATCTTCTTCAATGACATAGACAGTGGGATTGAGTGCACCCTCAGCAAGTTTGTGAATGACACCAAGCTGAGTGGTACAGTTGACATGTCTTAGTGATGGGATGCCATCCATATGGACCTGGATGAACTCAAGAAGTGGGTTCATGTGAACCTCATGAGGTTCAACAAGGCCAAGTGCAAGGTTGTTCATTCTGGAGAAGAGAAGATTTCAGAGAAATCTTGTTGCAGCCTTTCAGTACTTTAAAAGATCCTGTAAGAAAGACTAGAACAGACTTTTTAGCAGGACCTGTTGCAGTAGGACAAGGTGCAATGGTTTTAAACTCAAAGAGGGGAGATTCAGGCTAGACACGAGGAAGAAATCTTTTACAATGAAGGTGGTGAAACACTAGTGCAGACTGCCCAGAGAAGTGGTAGATGCCCCATCCCTGGAGACATTCAAGGCCAGGCTGGATGGGACTCTGAGCAACCTGATCTAGTGGAATATGGCCCTGCTCATTGCAGGGTGGTTGGACAAGATGACTTTAGAAGGTCCCTTCCAAGCCAAACTATTCTATGATTCCGTGATTCTATGTTGTGCTAGATCTGTCGAAGACCCTTTTCTGTGCAGAACTGTAAATAAAACAAATAAATCAACCCTGTGTGTGCAATGGCATCTGCATGTTGGGTGATGATGCCACCTTTTGTGTCAACACTTGGAGATCTAGTAATAGACAAGGTTAGGATATGCAAAATGGCAGGCAGCTAAAAAAATGTAGTGTGTATTATGTTAACAGAGGCATCACATCAACAGAACAGAGTAAGGAAAACTCCATTACTTGTTACCAAAGAGTTACCATATCTGGACTAGTACTTTTGATTCTGGACTGCTCCTTATCTCAAAAAAATAATGTAAATTAAAATAAAATTAAAAAAAAATATTAAAACTGTCAAGAAAACAACAGCAAGAGGACAGAGAAATGTGGAGGCAAAGCTGTGTGGAAATACTTAAAGTGATTGCTTTAATAGACATAAAGAGCCAGATACTCATCTGGTTTAAATCAGCGTGGCTTCAGTGAGAGTTTGGTCTAAGTAACATCAAGATAATTGCCAAATGTCTACAAAAAGAGAAGGTGTAGTATGGAGGGATATATCCAGTAGTAATAGGATCAAATTAATTAATATGTATAGGTTGAATATTTGGAAAATATTAACAGTGTAATATATATCAGTTTAGGAATGTGTCTCCTAAAGGAAATGAGATAACTCTATTTCTGGGGCTATTTCATATGAACCAGATATAAAGAATTAAATGTATATCATGGAAACAGTTCTACATGAGCTAAATTGAGTTAGCTGTGTTCTTTCTATTATCTACTTGCTGTGATTTTTTTATGCATTCACAATCTGTGTGCTTGTAGGATTGGTGGCACACTAGAAAGACACGTGGAGATGTTTTTTACTTAATATTTGAGCTGAGCTAAAATTACAAAAAAAAAAAAAAGGAAAGGGGGGAAAAAAGGAAGCTGCAACTAATCAGTAAGGCTGTCTATGGGCAATTGGAGTTAGAGCTGGCAAAACTCTGCAAAACTGCCGTTTTAAACACATTTATCCTGGTTTTATTTATTTGCCAGGTAATTCAGGTATGTAAGGAGAAAATTGCAGAGACATTATTTGGGGTCTTCAGGAAAGACTTGATTGTGTTTCAAAAGCACCAAGATAGCACAGATGAAAACTATGGACTATGCAGAAGCCAGCAGAATAAGAGGAATGACTTTCAACAATAAAGAATGGCTATGGGAACTACCCATGCCTCACACAGGAAATTATCACAATATATATTTTAATTCCTACAACTGGTAAGAGTTTTCTGGTAACCAAAAATTATACTGTTTATCATCCATCTTGTCAGTATCATGTGCCTTCCAATTTTTGGCATGAAAACTAAAACAAACCACACTTACAGTCTAATGAGAGGAAACCTGAAAGAGCTGAAGCCGTAAAGTGTGTCTTTCTGCTAATCAGACTGGATGCACAACATGAGGCAGACCCACACCGGGTGCTGAATGGTTTCAGTACACTGAAGTTTGTGACCCTCTCATACAGATAAGCAGAGATTTTTGGCCCAGAGGCTTGAAATTTTTCCTGTTATAACTCCTGACTTCTCTCCAAACTCTGGATTACACTACAAATAGAGATTTGATTTTCAGAAGTATTTATATGACATCCAGGGATATGTTATTTCTGCTTGTAGCACTTTGAAGAGAACTGGTATTCTATTAGGGGCAAAGACAGAGCCTCCAGATTATTTCTCTTTTGCTAGCACTATATTTACAAGAAGCATTTAGGACCCTCAGATCTCCCTCTCTCTGCCAGCTCCATTGAACATGCTTAAAATAATTGGCTTCATCATTTGATTAGTCCTAAAATTATGAATTTGCATGGGAGCTCCTAGTGGATTTTTTCTAATAAAAAGACGAGGTGGATCTCATATAAAGTGAACGTGTTTTTCTTGGTAGAGACATTTTGCCCATACACTTGGTGTACTTGTCCATTTTATTAAATTCAAAGTTCGAAGTCACGTAGCTGTGCTTGTTTTCATGTTTGAAAGAGGAAAAACAATGAAAAATTAAGGCTTTTCTTCATGTCATCCCCTGCCTCTCTTTTATTTTTAGTCAGCACCCTGTAAGTGATGTTAAGTTTTCTCTAATGCTGTGGAGTTCCTTTTCCTTTGACTTTCATGCTATTCATCTCGACCTGACATTTTATATTACTCATTACTGTCACTGTTGGAAAGAATAGCAAGATCAGCATTTGGGCAACATTATTTGAACATCAGCTGACTTAATAAAGTATTTCTCATGTCAGTTTTAATAAAAAAGTATATTGTTTTATGTTTCTTGTGTTCTACCTAGATGTTACTATTTTAGCAGCTAGAAACAAGTTCTGTTTTATTTCAGTAAATCAGTTTCAAATTAAAAAAAAAAAAAGAGAGCAGGAATCTGAATAAATGGATTAACGTTACCAATACCAGCAAAAACGGACTAAATACCCCAAATCTCATTTTGATCTTGATCTCCAGGGTCTGTAGTGGCATAATTTGAGCAATTTCTATACTGTTGCACTTAATTATACTGAAGTATGACGGATCAAGAATCAGACTAGTAAGATTTTTTTTCCTTTTACTCCCTTTGGAGATTGAAGTGTGAAACACCTCCTGAATGGCTTTTATTTTGTCATCTCTCAAGGAATTTTCCCCAAAACAGAATACTAGAGAGTGACCTATAAAGATAGTTTATATACTGTCAAGATAATATTTCTTGAGTAAAGGCCAGATCATAGTAGATTTGATGCTTGCCAGCTGCTTACTTCCTCTTAAGGAGGCATGAAATCCCTTGATACAGTGTCCAACCTTTTTTTTTTTTTTTTACCAGCCATGAAAGTCATGGCTTTAGCCTGACAACTGTGTACACTTGCAAATCAGATGGAATTAACTCTATTTTGAAGCAAGCATATAGCTTGCATGAGAAAATGGTGCGCCTGTTCATCCTCTGCTATCAGTCCTTCAGTTCATCCAAGACTGACAACTCTTCTTAACACACTGAAAATATCACGTGGCAAGGAAACTTTGAAAGTGGATGTCAGTCAGTAATAATCAGGGATTTCAATGAACAGGTCATTTGATACATTTAGGATTCCCGCAGGTACTATGGCAAAAATGAAGAAACACCACTTCAACTGTATTTGCCTCTTAAATATACAATTATTTTCCCCTGTATGACTGGATCATGAAAATTTGTAAAAATTATCATAATACTGAACTTTTAAAAAAGAAGGGCTAGTTATTTATTTAAAGGTTATCAATTACATTCAAAATCTTTGCCTTACATTTTCCTTTACTATGTTTATTTTAGCTTTGTCTTTAATTTTACAACTAAAAAATGGGGTAAAAAGAAAATCAAGGCATAAAGGACAAGAATAGAAAAAAGCAGCTCATAAATCTAAGTTGGTCATAATCTTTCATGTACCATTTTCTTGAAAGAAAATCAAGAATGTAACAATTCAGCCCTGAGATTTAGTTACTCTAGTTTTGATGTATAAGTTGCAGAAACAGGACCCCTCCCCCTGAAGATGAATTTAACCAATATAGGACTTACTGGTCTTTAATTTTAGGAGCTATTTATTGATTAAGTAAAAAAAGAAGTAGTCAAAATGAGCAGCTTACTTCCTCTGGAAAAGCATGTGGCAAGGAAACATTGTACTTTTTTAGTTAAAATAATCCTATAATTTGTAGTCTGAGATGAAGTTGAGAGATAGAAGATATCTTTTTGATACTATTCCTCCAATAGCCAACCTCCTCAAAATAATTTGGTGATTTGGAACAAAGTTGTACACAGTGACTAAACCTAACTGTAATTCCTTTTTGGCTATTAAACTATCAGACTGCATCTCTACATCACAAGAGAGTGTTTGTTATTGGTTAAACTCTTGAGGTAAGATTGGTGAATAATATATACTTCAAAAATGCTCATGGACCAGGAAACTTTTCAGAAGAAAAAATAATGTCTATTGCTCAAGGTATAATTGTCTTCTTTCAGGGTAACTTATTTTTTAATTTCAAATAACTACTTCAAAGACATTCAAAGTGGGCTATCAATCCTTTGAAGCTGTCAAGAGGTAATGATTTAGGATTTCCATTTCAAAGTATTTTGCATCTCAGATAAAGTAGAACAATTCCATGGAAAACCAGCAGATCCAGGCCTGAAATGACAACAAGACAGCTTCTAAAGAAGCAGCTAACAGAAGTGACATGCTTTTATTGTTCCTTGGTGAGTATTCTGACCTATATGTGCCTGGATTATCTGAATCTATGGGTTTGTTACTAAGTAGTAAACGCAGTTACTCTGTAGAGCTTAGACTGAATAAAATTATGTCTGCTGGGTCCTTAAAACAAAAGTTGCCTTTTAATATTATTTTTTGATGAAGAAAATTTATTTATTTCAGGAATTTTTGCCTTTTTTTTTTTTTTTTTTGTTAGAAAGGTCAGATCAAGTCATCTGTCTATTTGAATGTATATACAGGCATGTGCTACTTAAATGATTATTACCTTCTAGTTTCTGAAGAAATGACTGAGATTATGGCAATTACTTTGAAATGTCTTTGTTTGTTTGAAAATGAAGAGAACACAAATCTTATTTGGTCAGGGTTAATTCCAGACAGAATAAAAAAGACAACATCCCTAGGAAGCAGACTGCTATTGTCAGTGAAATTGCTGTGGTCAGTCTGCCTACTTCACCTGAGCCAAAGCTCTGGGATGTCAAGTTAAGTAATACTGCTGTCACTAAAAGAAGAGTTGTGAGCTGTTAGCTAATATTTAGCACAATTATCTTTCCCAGTAGCAACACTGGTTGTGACTTTTAACATTTCTCAGCCTCTGGATGGCAGCAAGAACAGAAGGACCTGTTCTCCATGGTCTCCCACACAACTTCCCACGTTTTCCACACTGTGGTAGAAATGACATAATCACAGCCTAGCATAGGTTGATTTTCCTTGGGGTTCGTCTCTAATGCTGAGAGGCCTGAAACCAGCTGTAGATCCAGCAGAAGAATAGGCTTCATAAACACAGATGATATCAAATCTAATTAAAATTTTATTTGCACTTATATAAAAACATAGAAATATTTCAATTGCATTTGGAAATCTTAACTAAGTTTAACTGGGGTACTTTCTTCTGGTGGTAGGACATCTAAATTAGTCATTATGTTGCTCAACATACTAGGAAAATTTTAGTCAGAAAATTAACTTCAATAGAAATAATGGTTAGATGATGGACAACAGGTATACAAATAATCTATATGCCTATTTCAGAAAACTTTTATTGAAAATAAATCTTATTAATAGGATAAACTGTAAGCAGGATTTAGAGAGACAAATTACCTCAGAGGACTGTGCTTTGATGTGGAAAAGAGGACCAATCACCTCAATCTGTACTACATTAAAGGAAATTTATTTAAGATACAGCTTCAATTCATGAAAGTCAGGCTCATACGTAGAGAGAGAATATTGGAGAAATGTAGGTGACAAGGAGATTTTATGGATTTTACAGACATAACTAAATGCAGAGATACTTGGATAGTGTCTGGAAAGAAGCAGTAGATATTGTTGTGTAAGATTCTCCTTGTTCTTTCTTGTAAAATAGTCACCTATCACTCCAGATTTAGTTTTTATTTTGTTAGTAGCCACTAAAGTACTGGATACTGTCTCATTAAGAATGAAGAAAACTAATCTCACAGAGAAATACCTCCAGAAAATAAGGGACATGGTGAAAATTTGGACTTGTCAATTTATTTAAAAACATATGAGAAATAATATGATTTTTTTTTTTTTTTTGCAACATGGCTTTAATTTAATACACATGAGTATTAAATCGCTCAAGCAGCTAGTAATTTATATGATGTAAGAGACTTATTGAGTCAAGTGACTGCATACTAAAAGCATACTATATTACTAAATATTTTTTAAATCAAAACAAATCAAAATACATACTTTTAGTGATTATTTTTTGTTTATATTCATGTGGCAGTGATTAATAACTCCATTTGATATCTTAAGTGACTATTAAAATGCCCTTTATCTTTGGAAAAAACAATAATTTATTGTTAAATAAAATGCTGGTATTTCTCTGGATTAAACTCCTTTTGGACATGCAAATATGCCTGGCTAAAGACTTCCAGTGATCAATAACTGAAATTACTGAAGAAGAAAAAATGTTTGGCAAGCCTGTAAAAGGATACAGTTGTAAAGGGATCTAAGAAAAATTGAGAGGAACAAAATAGAATCATAGAATCATAGAATGCTAGGGATTGGAAGGGACCTCAAAACATCATCTAGTTCAACCCCCCTGCCGGAGCAGGAACACCCAGATGAGGTCACACAGGAATGTGGCCAGGCAGGTTTTGAATGTCTCCAGAGAAGGAGACTTCACAACCCCCCTGGGCAGCCTGTTCCAGTGCTCTGTTACCCTGACTGAGAAGAAGTTTCTTCTCAAGTTTAAGTGGAACCTCTTGTGTTCCAGTTTAAACCCATTACCCCTTGTCCTATCATTGTTTGTCACTGAGAAAAGCCTGGCTCCATCCTCGTGACCCTCACCCTTTGTATATTTATAAACATTAATAAGGTTACCCCTCAGTTTCCTCTTCTCCAAACTAAAGAGACCCAGCTCCCTCAGTCTTTCCTCATAAGGGAGGTGCTCCACTTGTTATGTTTCATGAAATTTTTCCCCACCCAGCTCTCTAGCCTGTCCAGGTCACACTGGATGGCAGCACAGCCTTCTGGTATGTCAGCCACTCCTCCCAGCTTGGTGTCATCAGCAAACTTGCTGATAGTACACTCTAGTCCCTCATCCAAGTCATTGATGAATATATTGAACAGTACTGGCCCCAGCACTGACCCTTGAGGCACTCCACTAGATACAGGCCTCCAATTGTACTCTGCCCCATTGACCATTACTCTCTGGCTTCTTTCCTTCAGCCATTTCACAGTCCAATGCCTTTGTCTTGCCATTGTTATTGAAGTACTTGAATTCTGTTTTTCAGCTTTTGAATTGATATTTGTTAGGAAGCTGAGCTTCCTAACGGGAAGACCGGACATGTTGAAAACCCAATAGTTTTTAAGCCCTATATTTATTTTATGTCAAATGTCTTCTCCGTTTCATCAGTGCCCAGGTGAAGAAACATTTTAATTTCAGTAGTGTTACTTTTAACTGATGTTGGTTTATCATTTTAGTCAAGACTTTGATGAGTTGGTATGTGATATAAAGAGCCACAGGTTTGGTCAATAGCCTTTATTTTCGGCATAATGCGCTACTTTCACACCAAGAATTAAACTGTAATGATTTTTAGAAAGAAAACACGTAGCCAACCAGAAAGCACTGCAGGACTAATTTTTCTTTGCTTCCTTCTCCTCCTGTCCTGGATCTACTTTTTTCAGACCCTAGCCAGGACTTTTCATGTGATTCTCATGTCTAAATGGAAAGCAAAAAAATAAAATCCCGGCCCTCAGGCTATTTTAATTTATTTAGAAAGATGAAGACCTAATACTTTTTAACAAATTGAAATTAATTTCATGGAGACAAAGAAAATTCTGGGTTCAAAATGAGTTGAAGGGATTGAAACTAATTCTGTAAACTTCTGATAAATCTGTCCAGAGCTATGGCAAGGTACAGAGAAAGGTGGAAATACAAACCATGACTGTGGCAGTTACACATCCAGATGAGATCCAGAGACTTCAATAGGGCAGTTTATGGCTCCTCAGCACCTTTTGTGCCCCACTGTGCCTGTCCCAACATACATACTGTGATACTGTGATACATACCTAGAATGGTGCTGACAATCACATCCTCCCCACACGTGGGGCCGGGGTGACTTCACTTCAGCCTAGCCATGGGGCAGAAGGGGTTGGACCCTCTGGCAACTGACAGGGTTCTCAACAAAGGAGATGCCCAGAGAAGCAGAGAAGCTTCTAGACCATATTGTAATGCCCAGGCTATAAAATGGGGTCCCCATCAAAGACCCCCTTTGAGTGATCTTCTCAGAGCAGCGGGTCTATGAACTGGAACCCTCCTCTTAGACTGTGACACTGTCTCTGGATTGAGAGCACCTCACCTCCTCCTGTGGTGAGTGGTTATTTTTCTCTACTGGATATATCCTTGAGTGCCTCGCAAGTAATTATTTTTTCTGAGTACCCATGAGTGAAAGAGACCTCTGGTTTTGTTTCTTGTGAGTGAATGGGTGCGTGCTGTGGATCCTCATTATTCTTATGTTGTTGTACCCAAATAATCTCCTCAACTGATATCCAAACCTATGTTTTATGTTGTCAGAGTGCTAAATAATTTGTCTAAATCCTGTTTTTAATTGGTTTTCTGGGTATACTTTCCCAGCTAGAATAAAGTCTGTTTCTGAACTTGTCCACCTGAATTGACTTTCGGGGTAACTTCATGACACCAACATTCTTGAAATGCTTTGGCCACTGGCCACTGCCAGTGGGAGGATGTTACTAGAACTTTATTTCTGTACAGAGTGAATGCTAAGCTATTTAATGTCTTTTACTCCACTGTAGTTCACCTGCCCTAGTTGTTGCACCTTTTCAAGGGCAGCATTTGATTATTAGGTTTTGATGGTGTCAGTCTTTACTGAGCAGGGGCTTAAACCATGACTCTTGTTCAAGAGAAAGGAAGGGACAGAAAGCAGGCTTGCAAGGGGAAGCTATTAAATAAAGAAACATCCAAAACAACAGTAGCTCCAGCTCCATCTCTAGTTGGACAGCTAGAGTAGCTGTGTGACATACAACATCCATTTGTACATGTCAAAGAAGAAATCATTTTAGAAAACAGCTGAAGATGGGCAGACAGAGCAAGGAAAAACAGAAGTTGTAGAAAACAGAAGTTGCAGAAAAGACAGGAAGAATTTGCTTTTTCCCTAGGTAATTGTGTACTGTCTCTTACTGAAAGCATGGCACATTGCTAAGGTTATAGTTTAGACTTTAGAGTTTGTCCCTGTTTCCTAGAATTTTTAAATGGTATGGGCAAGTCTTAGTTTGTCTTGTTTAGAAGAGTGGTTTTCCATTTCATCCCACAGTTTTATACTGCCTGTGTCATCATTTCAGGCATGAGAAATAATTAGCCCTGGAGAACATATATTTTTCTTTTCCTTTTTTAAAATTCCCCCCCCCCCCCTTTTTTTTTTTTTCTTCACAGAAGCTGAGCTAATTCATTTTAAAATAAAAATGTCTCCGTTTAGGATCCCACACTGAGAGTGTCACAAATTATGTCGATTCACCAAATTCATGGCTGCCAGCAAACGGCTGAGAATTGCCAGATTCAGTTAAGCACTTTGGCTCAGCTAACATCCTCCCATGGAAAAAAGTCAAGGGACGGCCAAAAATCAGGCAGAATGATCTGCAGGCTCAAGCCACATTTTCCACTCCATCATGTACTGAGGAATGTGGGGGGGTGGGTCTGGACACCCACAGAGCCAGCAGAGATCGTAACACTGTGAACCCACAGGGACTTCTGGAGGATGTTTTCCTTGTGGATTCATCAACCTTGAGATATACTTGGAAAAGCATCTGCCTGCACGTAGGCCCAGACTGTGCCCATGTGTTGTCCCTGTCTAGCCATCCCCACAGGTTTCAAACATGCCTTGGGGGAGTTTACAGGTGCAGAGTGGGAATTCTGCGAAGCACTTCTACCAGTGTCAACAATAACTACATAAAGAAAATGCCTGTGGCTATCAGTGAAGAGGAACATTTCTCCATTCTAGCGGTGCGCTCTCCCTGAATAGCTGTACTCTCTCAAAACCTGAAGACCTCTGTTTGCAGGCAGCTGGCATGCAGTGCCTTTCATGGAAATAAAGGGATAGATAAGACAACGTTACTTCACCCTCCCTCCTGTCAACATTTGGACCAAAAGATCAGAATTTTGCTCCTTTCAAGCTCTCCATGGGAGGAGTTGGAGGAGATTACACAGTTATTTATCATGTGCAATTCACAATTCTCTATGTATGGTTAGAAATTCTTGTCACAGCATGAGTTTTCCAAAGGCAGAGCGGAAATGAAAGGATGTAGCTTTCTTTTAATTATTCTTGATCGGTGTTCCCAGCTTAATGCAAAATTTTATTCTTGTGTTGTCAAGGACATATATACACAGTTCAAGGTTTGGGGGAGGGAGGGTGGTGAGGGAAGTAATGAAAGATGTTTGTTCTCTTCTTTTGAAGATAAAATAGGAATCTACAAATGAAAGTTTATCAGAGTTAATGTACTGAAATAATTTTACATTGGCTAAGAAAGTAAAGCTTCTCAGTAGTGACTCATTGGACATGCATATTCTGAAAGAAAAATAGATCTACAGTATCACCAGATCATTGCTAACACTTTTAAACATTACTTCTGTTTGCATTGTGTGCCTGTGATTGATCACCCACTTGCAGATGCGCTGTTACATCCCTCTCTTTCTGATTCTTCTGTCTACAACTGGCAGATTTGGAGAGCCAGAATAAACAAGATAGTTTCTTTAAACTAGCTACCCAAAAAAAGAAAGAAGTTGTCAGGGAGAGAGATTCTTAACCCATTTCCCAGCCAGAAAACACAACAAAACAGAACAAATCAAAACATCATTACCAGCAAAAATTATTCCCAGTCTAGCCAAGTACAAAGTTCTTTATTTAAGAAACCAAGACAACCAGAATCTCTCTCTCCCTTTCTCCCTCCCTCCCACCTCTCTTTCTCTTTTCTTTCTTCTCCTTTTTTTTTTCTTTTTTATCCCCTTGCTTTTATCTGTCAAGATAGTTGGAGTTCTAACTGTCTCATTCATTAATGGTGAGGACTGTCAAATGTGCCTCCACTGTAACATAAAGCTGAAAAAAACTAACTTTTTTTCAGGTGAATTTTTTTCATCTTTGTATATCTTTGACTCTGTAATAATGAGCCTTAACCTCTTCTTATAAAAGTTCATCGGAGCAGGATCTGACTCTTTAGGTACAGAGCAGTAAGCAGTATCGATTTCGGTTGAATCATCCCTGTTTTATAGAACAGTAATAGACAAAATCCAGCCCAGTGTCTGAACATTTTCTAAAAATTAAGCTAATTGAAAAAGCCAAACAAAGTTAACAATCATCAATTATCCAGTTAAAGCAGGCAAGATCAAACAAATAAATAAGATTAAAGCTCTAGTGTTTATTATTAGTTGACTAGCAGAAGGGAATGGAAAAATTCATCAGCTTCAGACAATAGGTTGATAAGGTCTTCCTGCATCTAGTCTGGAATTCAGTGGTTGCTTTCCATCGACATATGCATAGGAATAGGAGCTCCTTCCCATCCAATTATATCTGAATTTTTCCAACCTAAAGAAGTATACATTTCAATGTTAATTGGACAGAAATAATTCTTGTCATTACCTCTGAATGACTGTGTATACATACCAGTGGGAAGACTGTCTCTGTCTGTATTTTACTATCAATTACAAGCAGTACTACTGTGAAGCCATGAGCACTGCAAAACATTTTTAGTTAACAAGTAAAGAAGTGCAAAACTCTAAAATGCACATAGTTCTATGTTATGCATCCTGTTGCACAGATGACACAGAATCAATAACAGATGTTGAATACGCTATCAAAGTCACATGAAAGGGAAGAGACATTGATCTTTGACCTCAGTAGTGTCTGAGAAAATGTCACTGCTTTCCTGTTGCTTTTTTACAGCCTATTTTTACATTCCTTGTAGGTTTGCTACATGAATAGGTGACATATTATAAAAATGACAATGAGAAACATGGGAGGGACTGCACTGACGAGAACATGCAAGTTTCATGAGATAGTGCCTCAAATAAAAGACATTTACAGAAGTCTAAGCCTCTCAGTCTATGTCAAAGTCTTATGCAGTTCATAACATACCTTCTGAAAACAACCTGGTTCTGAAGACTCATTAAAGTCAATAGGAACTTTGCCCTTTATTTCATTAAACCTAGGATCAAGTTCTGATTCTTACATCACATTTTCCATATCATCCATTTTTCTTTTGAACTAATAAAATGAGGTTATAACAAACTTCAAAAGTAAGCAGTTAATTAAAGGTGAGAATTAGACTCCATTTACATACAAAAAACACTGTAATATCTAAGATACTAATACACAGCATACATATTTTTGTTGTTGTTGTTTGCTCTTTTATAATGTAGACATTATGACTAAAAGAATACTACTAAAAGTAAATTAATTCTTTATTTTAAAAAAGCTTAGAAATTATTCTGGCCTCCAAAAACTAGTTATAAAAGTGAAGAGGGTTCTTAACAAAACAGTGGCAGGCTACAAAGATGATTAAGGGCCTAGAACATCTTTCTTATGAGGAGAGACTGAGAGCTGTGTCTGTTCAGCCTGGAGAAGAGAAGGCTGAGAGGGGGTCTCATCAATGTTTATAAATATATCAAGGGTGGATGTCAAGAGATGGGACCAGGTTCCTTCCAGTGATGCCCAATGACAGGATGAGGGGCACCAGGCACAGATTGAAGCACAGGAGGTTCCATCTGAATATGAGGAAAAACTTCTTTACCTTGAGGGTGCCAGAGCCTCGAACAGGCTGCCCAGAGAGGTTGTAGAATCTCCTTCTCTGGAGACGTTTGACACCTACCTGGACACATTCCTGTGTGATCTACTCTAGGTGAACCTGCTTTATCAGGTGGGTTGGACAAGATGATCTCCAGAGGTCCCTACCAACCCCAGCCATTCTGTGATTCTGTGACATACTGATGTTGAACGTGGATTGGTACCTTTGTTTTAGCAGAACTGGATAGCAGTAGAACTATCTAGAGGTCTGGGAGAACAAAAAAACCTAACCACTATCCTGACATTTGAAGCTGTGGATTAGTCACCCGAAATATTTCTGAAAACTGAAGGAAAAGAAGTAAATGATCAGGAAAACTAATCCCTGAAGCTGCTGATAACAAAAGAAAAACTATGAAGGTTACTGACACAAACACTGCAGGTGACAAGGCAAAATAGCAATGTGTGATTTCGTGAAGTCATTTACTGGTACCCCACACAAACAAATTCCAAAACCTTTTAACCCCATTTCTGTTCATAGAATTAAATTGCAGAACTGTGATTACAGGTGCTGGAATTTAAACACTGGGCTTACAAATTAGCAATTTCATAATATTTGCACAATGTACTTAATATATATATAGGAGATTCTGCATAAAACCATCAGAATTTTCAAAATTTAAACCAGGAAAATGAATTGGACTTCACAGAATAAGTGATATTTTAAAATTTCAGGAAAAAAAAAAGGAATTTTCAATTAGTAAACTACTGGTATTCTATAAATCTTACTAAATTTTTAGAGTTTCTTGCAAGAAAATCCTGTATAAATTTCTGAGCATTTCAAGGCTGTTGAAAGGGCAGCTGAAGGAGCAACTGAATCCCACTAGATGATGATTTCTCTGAGTCTAATTTGTGACTAGAGTGCTGTTTAAAAACTTTGAGAAGTTTGGGAAAATCTGAGGAACCAAACTTTCAAATGTCCTATAAAAGAATACTGAAATTTTATCCCAAATAACAAACCATTAAAAAAAAATGGTGAAGATGTCTAACCTTCCTGAAGAGCAATCTTCCAGAGTGCCATCTCAGGCTCGTCACCTACAGCCTGAATATCACAGGTGCCCTTGTACCATTGGTAGCTGTAGGTGCAGCAAGTGACCTGCTATGAAGCAGTCTGAAATAAGAATTCTGGAAATTATTCTAGTACTTATTATAAGACTAGACTAAATAAATAGTCCTATGAGACAAACCTTGATTTTTTTTTTTTTTTTTTCAATTTACATCATTTTAGTGAAAGATTTAATTATAGGAGTTATCGTAGCAATAGACCAGTATTGTAATAGAAAACCGCTCCTGAGGTACGTATTTTGCATCTCATATTATTTTGGAATTGCTGTAAAAAGTACTTGCCCTTCATAACACCACATTACTTGAAACAAAATAAATGGGGTAACTTGATTAAATATCAATCACTATTAAAGAGGATCTGAATCAGAAATGTACTCGATTTTGTGGTCAACAGAAAAAAAAAAATAGAAAAACAAGCAAACAACCAAAAACCTGAGGAACTCTTAGAGCAAATTTATCTAATCCTAAAGTTGACATATAAAATAGATCAGGGACTTATGTCCTAAAAATGTCAATTTCTCTGTATTAAATCAATCTGGGGTGAATATATCTGTAAATGTTTACACTGCGGATGTTTATAGTTAAGTAGTAAGAGTCTCACCAGTCTTTTTGGATGTTTTATATTCTTCATAAATGTTGTGGCAGAATATAATCTTTATGAAAGAGACTACTGAATGCCTAATGCCTTACTTTTAGAAAACACAGGAGTAAGAGATGCAGATGAAAAGAACCCACATCTGCACCTCTCTAACAGTACTCAGCACTCTCCAAAATTATAAGGAAAAAACCGCTGAACATGAATGAGGTCTGAGGCTCCTGTGTTGCCCTCCTATCCTGATTCAAGAGATAAACTGTACCTTACTAATCACCTCCTTTTTCTAAAAAGCAATCTGAAAGTGTCTTTCTAATTTTAACTCTCCTCTTTGCATACAGAATTCTTCATAGAGGATGTTCACAGTATATTTCAATCAATAATTATCCTGGGCAGAATAGAAAGGAATGGTGCAAGCCCAGACCACGGTTGCAGCTTACAGTGAGAAATATCATTATACTAAAAATGGATCAAGGAATGCAATTTGAATTCCACAAATGACACTTGGGATAAATTGCAAGCCCAGTAGATTGCAATAACATTTTAAAGTTTCATTTGAAATGGATTTTGTTGTTGTTGTTGTTCTTATAAGTATCTATTATGCATGCAGGCCAAATTCTGTTCATGAAACTATTCATATATGACTCAGCACATCACAGTGATATAAAGATAATGTGGCCATTTTTAAGTTTCTTCAGCATGAACTTGTTTTTGTGGATTTTTTTCTGACTAACCCTCTCCTAAAATTGCTAATCTTTATGTTCATCTTTTGCACAGGCTGTGGCAGTTGCACTTCTCCCCCAGGAACTGGTGTGGTAGTTGCGCATCCCCCTCTGAGAACTGGAGCTTTCAATGGGGCAGTTAATGGCTCTTTTGTGGGACCCAGAATCGGTTGGACAGGGTCGTTAGCAGAGGAGGGGCCCAGACAGGCTGAGAAGCTTCTGGAATGACCATAGCCAGATCTGATCAGACTATAAAACGGAGTTCCGGCTGAAGATTTCTTTTGTGTGGTCTTCTCGGAGCAGCGGGTCTGCTGAGTCGAAGCCCTCCCCTTAGACTGGAATGCTATCTACGGAAACTTCCCGGGATTGGGAATGCCTCACCTCCTCGTTTGAGTGAGTGATAATTTACTGAATATATCCTTGAAAGAGTCCTTGCCTAACCCAGGCAAGTGTGAGTCCTTGCCTAACCCAGGCGAGTGAGTACCCTGGAGTCAGAGGGCTCTGGTGTGCTTCTTGTGAGTGTGTGCATGCACACTGTGGATGCTCATTATTCTCCAAACCTGAATTTTATGTTATCAGAGTGCTAACTAATTGGTCGGTATAGTGGCTGCACTTTTCCGTCCAGAATAAAGTCTGGTTTGGACCTTGTTGTCCACCTAAAACTGACTTTGGGGATACCTCCGTGACACATACCCTGTCTGCATTTGCACCTGTTTTCTTTTACTGAACTTTAATAAACAAATGAATCACTTTCAATTTCTGCACAGGCAAGGGAGACTCTTACATATTGGAAAGACAGTGTAGGAAATAATTATTCTGCAAATATAATAGGCTCAGGCAGGATCTCTAAGCAAAGCAATTTTAATAACAATATTGCAACACCGGGTGTTCTACCTAAAGGTAGGCACACCGAATAGGACAAAAAACCACTGCATACATGCCCCCTAAAATCCCGGCTCCAATTTCCCTCCTCTGTTCCCCATTGGTTGGGTACTTCAGGATTTACAGACTATCCTGACACATACAGTAACCTTCCCCTTATCAATCTATTTAAGATATGGATTTCTGGTACTTCGGCTACACTTCCCCTAAATTAACTTGTCAATACAGATATCGGTATGTATACAGGTGTCAGTACATATTCTGGGAAGAGACTCTGTATTACATTAAGAATTCACAGTTCGATGTCTCTCAGTCCTTCCCCTTAAATTAGCTTGTAAATACAGGTACTGGTATGTATACAGATGCCAGTACATATTCTGGGAAGAGACTGTCTTCTACATTACGAATTCATAATCTGATGTCCCTCGGTCCTTCCCCCGTGCTAGGCTCAGACACCAGGTCCTCAGGCTCTTCATTAAGTGTTCCTTACACACAGTGGCATCCACTCCCCAGTTCTTTCTGAGTCTCCATTCCCTCCTCTGCCTGGCATGGAGGGTGCACACGCCAGCAGCAGTCCTGCACCAGGGCACACCACAACAGGACTGCACACTACAACTTGAAGGACACTGCATCCTCCAAGTGCTCTTACTTTGTTTTTGGGGTGCCACAGCACGTTTGAGTCCTTCTTGCCTTCTTATACCTTTTTGAAATAATACCTATAGTGCAGTAACAAAAATAATGTACTTGATGTGTCATTTCAAGAGTTCTGTGTATCTGCTCTTGAAAAAACATCAGTCTCTTCATAGTTCCCTACTCTCTGTGTGTATAACTTTTAGAGGGGACAGACTTGCAGGTTTCCAACTGTTTTTCAAAGTGAAATATCTAGAATATGAAGAAATTAATTTTTCATCTTGTTCAAATTTTCTGTGATAGATGCTAAAAATGTCTCAGACAGATCTCTTTGAGCTGTGCAGGTGTTCTTCTGTCTGTTTTCTTAGCAGTTCTCCTGTGATCTTCAGCCTCATGGTTTTGCAAAGATAGACATCAAATATAAAGTGAACAGATATATGGTTTAAAATAATTGTTTACTCTAGGCACAGCATAGCATAAAAGAATACTCCCTGATGGTTCCTCTTGGTAACTGAAGATTGTGGACACAGATAACTGAGCTCCTCTGTAAGAAAATGTCCATGACAGGAGTCAGGGGAAATCAGCAATGGGGTGAATGTGAGAAAACTATATACTTCACTTCAGATAAAAAGTTGCACGGACAGATATCCTGGAAGCAAAACAAACTCTTATTTCAGTTTCAGTATCTAGCCCTATATTGTCATTGTCAGATTAAAGTAACTTTCCTAATTACCAGTCTCAAGTATACTTCAATATTTTGAGAGGGATTAATTTAAAGAAATTTAGTAGCAACCAACAATAAGAGAACAGATATTAAATAACCAACCCATTAAAAACCAATAGACTCAGGAGTCTAAAAATAGACTCCGGTTGTTGTCACTTCTTTTTCTAAGTATTTAAATTCACATACTCATAAAAATATAAATGCTTTCATGTTCTGATATTGTATTTTTTAGCAAAATTGAAAAAATTGGTTTAAAATAAAATAAAATTATAATGTGCTATGTACTTCTAATAAAACAATTAATAGGCTTTAGAAATGGAACCACAGCTGCTGAAAAGGAAAACTGCTGACCTATTTCTTTGTCATAATATTGTTGTGGCATAGTACTATAATACTATATACATAGTACTATAAATGTTCATGCTTAATATTATGCTTGACAGCTGAAGTTGAAAGCTCACTATGACATTTAAAACCCATATTTCCAAACACATTTGCTTATGAAACCCCTCAGTAGCATGAGAAACTTTTCAGAAAGTGTCATATTAAATATAGTAAAAGCTTTGAAAACTATAGCATCACTACTCTGCTGAAAACCAGTCTTACTGTTTCTTCAAAGACAGATTATTCATGTAAAAGGGTGCTAATTTTTGTATAAATTTTTCATAATAAATGTATTAGTTGTGAAACAAAATTACTTCTTCCACGGCACTGTTTTATTGAATAGGTATTCATAATTGCATGCCTTCATAAAAGATAGTACAAAATGTTCTAGTATCTGGTTATGACACAATTGAAATTCTATTTTTAAATTAGTCAAAACTTATAAGAAAAGGCTTCAGTGTGTAGAAGTTGATGCAGTAATTTCTAAATGACTCATTTAAATCCTACCTTGAAAAGTAATTGTTATAAACGTTCATAATGAGAAAGTGTATCATCTGTGTTTGAACGCTTTAGGAGTTTTGTGGTGATTATTTGTCTTAATAATATCCTTTTTCCTTTTTTCAGTAGAATATTGATTAAGGACAAAGGACCACTTAAAAAGGATGATGTTGTTATCCTTAGGGTGTAAAAGACACTATTTCCCCATTTTTAATTCAACCGATCACTAAAAATAATTAAGATATTTATTTACGCCTATATTTTTTTTTTCTGTGCAATCACTTCAAAAAGTCAAACAGGGTATTTTAAACTGTTACCATAAAATTTCTGGTACCCTGGAATATAAATTAAAAACATTTTTATTCTCTCTTAAAAAAAAAGGCAAAAAATACTAAAGGTCCTCTGAAGTGGGATGTCCTTTCGTGAATGTCGCTGCACTACCTGCAGATGTTTTTTGCCTCCAGTCTGGCATTCAGCTCTCAGGGTAATTCCCCTGCTGCTCTGCAGGATGGAGGAACTGTGTGGGAGCTTTCAAGTCTGTATCAGATAAAGTCAGCCGGGTGCACTCCAAACACCTTTGTTCTCTGTGTAACCTGCTTGCCTGCCTTCAAGGGATTAGGAAGAGCACATACACAATCTCTGTTGCTGGCAGCAGTGAAGAGATGCTAACCTGTGACTGAGAAGAAGTAACAAATTGCTGTAGGGCAGAGAGAGAGGGAGAGCAATGGCAGTCTGTACATCAGGTAGGACTGCTTGCAAAAGGAAAGCCATGCCCTGTCCATAGGCTCAAAAGCTAAAGCTGGGTAATCAAAAAGTAATGTGCGGTAATTGGTTTCAGTGAGAATTGCTGAGCATGCTGCACTTTGAAAGAGACTATCTATAAACAGGTTGGAAATGATGTTATCCAACATCAACTGTCTAAATCTAGTCTGTATTACATATAGCCTAAGCTATATGTGGCCTAAGATACTCAACTAGGCTTCTTTTACACTCAGTGAAGAGAAACGGACACCTTGAGAAGTGTAATCCATCCTTTGCTGGGAACGGTTTCCAACACAAGTGATTCAGCCTTTGGAGCTACCTTTCTTTCCATAGACCTCAAAGTCAGAGCAGAATTGTTAATATTTAAAGCACTTAAATTTGATTAAAAGATTCCTACACAAATTTTGGTAATTGCTATTCCAGATTTGAAAAAAAAAAAGAATTACTAGGTAAATTAATCTCAGATGTAAATTGCAAGTTATTTTGTATATCTCAAACTCAATTATATATTTTAAGAAAAAGAAAAAGCTCTGAAAGACATTTTTTGGATAGTTCTATTAGCAAGTCTTAGAAAGAAAGCTAAAAACTTCAGCACTAAAACTTACCATTTAAAAAAAAACAAAAACAAAACAAAACAACAAAACAACAAAACAACACAAAACAAAACAAACCCTACAACCACCAAAAATCTTAGGCTGGATTTTTCCTAGATTTTCAACCTGAAGATGTATTTCTTCATTTCTACTTCTCTAGCACTGCTGTCTATGCCAAAGAGACATTGATCACTCAGCTAAGTTCTCTTTTGTGCAATAATTTAAATCTTGGCAAAGATGATATAAGGTACTGATAGTAATGTAAAGACCTGACCAAGAATCCACTGACACTAACAAAAAGTTTTCTAGGCAATAATAGAAACCCTAAGGAAGCAGATAGTGTCTGAGTGCTACTATTTTACATATATTTTTACAAAATAAATGATTCTCTAAGGTGCAGAAAACCAGTGAAGTCAGTCTCTCCTCAGCATGTTTTAGCACTGTCAGCTGCACAACTTACTTGTGTAACTAATGATTACAGATTACTCTTTTACAGATTTATTTGGTAGTTCCAGGAAAATCAGAGTAAATACTAGGCATTGAGATAAGATTTTAAATATTACTTTAGGTAGCTACTTCATCTTCCCAAGTCACCTATAGTTTTGAATGATGATTGTATATCTTTTTGATGAAAAAAAAGTTCATGCTCTGCTCATATGATGAATTTTTTTACTTTGTACAATCCAACATATCAATTAATCACTTAAATAGCCTTTTCTTATCAGCATTCAGGGGTGTTTTCCCAAAGTATGGATCATGTACTTTTAAAGGAGACTAAGGCATAAGAAATGACAACATTGGGGAAAAAAAAAAAGAAAAAGAAGAAAAAAATACTTTTGACAGACTGCTACTCAGATTCTGTTTCTTACAAAACTCAGATAATAATGTTTAGAAGAATGAATGGCATTTGAACTGAAGATACAAAATATTTTCCATCATACTTCCTATCTATTTGAGCAATTGTCTTCACGTAAATGAAAGAATAGTCTAGATACACACTTAGAATAAGTGAAAGCAATTTTTAAATAAGTTGCAACATATAACAGAGCAAAACTCTGACCCTACTGAAGTAAATTCCTACTATCTATTTACTGCAATAAAGCTAGCATTTAATCTCTGCAGTTTTAAACTTAATCGTTCATTATAGAGCTCTTAGGGGTAATTTATGTGCTATGGGTCTTGATCCACATATCAGATAGTTTGGTGGCTGTCAGATAGATTATGTTGTGACATCTGTCTTCAAAGTGAAAATCAAAAAGAGAGGGAGAATTCTAGAGGAGCCAAAAAGCAAATTATTCTTCCATGATGCAGAGAGAAGCCATGGAAAAAATGCTGTTTCATGAAACAGTGTGGTTACTTGGAAGTATGTTTTCATGGCAAAGCAAAAGAGAAAATTAGGATGTTGATTGCTGACATCCCTCATCCAGTTACAAATTGTGGACTTCAAAGACAGTATGAGGAGATCCAAAATGTAAAATATTATAATTTAAATTGGCAAGTTCTTATTGACATTTGAGAGATGATAACTGTTTCACTTTTGCTTTTTCAGACAAGTATATCCTAAGTAGGTAATTGGATGGCTTGTCAGCTTTCCTGTAAGCAGTTCAAAGAATATGCTGCCAGAAAAGGTGTTAATGACATCCCAGTTTTGTTACTTTTTCATTTTTTCTAGTACTTATAGAAATGTGTACACCTACAGGTTTATTTCACAAAATCTAATATGAATCTGATATACTCTTATTAATAAAGAAGACCGCAGTTCACAGGGAAAAGTAATATTCTTTATTAGACCAGAGAATATAGTAGATGAACAAAAAAAAAAAAAGAGATAGTTCCTATTTTTCTGAAGCAATCAAATGATCCAATGAAAGTTACTATTCCCTATTCTAACACCATCAAAACTTTCGCAACAACGGTAAAGCATGTTTCATTCCTGAGGTTGGGTATATAAAAGATATATTAAAAAAAAATTCTTCGCTTCGAAAGTACTTTTGGAAAAAAAGTGAGGTGTATGTTGAAATATTTTACTTAGTTGAAAAAATATAAAAAATGGAAAAAAACCCCATTTTCTCCCTTCAAATAATATGTTGTTGGAGTTAAAAAGTTGAATTTTGGTTTTATGTAAACGTTAATGTTTCATTTTCAAAATGTTGAAAAAAAAAAACATGTTGTTTTTTTTACTTCAGATTATTTAAATTGAAAACCATCTTCATTCAGTTCTGGTAGTTTGCTACTTTTCAATACTTTTACCCCAAGTCAACTAAGTCAATATATATCTACTCCAGAAAGTTTATAATTCAGGAGTCTACGACCTGATTGATCTGAGTGAAATATTAGCCTGTTTAACTTCAGATATATGAATTGACTAACTTAGAAATTGAGTCACTCGCTCTAGGTGTCCTCTGTAGAATATGGAAATGTCACAGCAGAACTTAAGTAAGTTGAAATACTCTTTGGGAAACCTTCATCTCTGAATGGGCAGTTTGAGGGAATTTTCACAGTATCACAGTATCACAGTATGTTTGGGATTGGAAGGGACCTCAAAAGATCATATAGTCCAATCCCCCTGCTGGAGCAGGAATGCCTAGGTGAGATCGCACAGGAATGTGTCCATGAAGGCTTTGAATGTCTCCAGGGAAGGAGACTCCACAACCTCCCTGGGTAGCCTGCTCCAGTGCTCTGTCACCCTCACTGAGAAGAAGTTCTTTCTCAAATTTAAGTGGAACCTCTTGTGATCCAGCTTGATCCCATTGCCCCTTGTCCTATCATTGTTTGCCACTGAGAAGAGCCTGGCTCCATCCTCATGGCACTCACCCTTTATATATTTATAAACATTAATAAGGTCACCCCTCAGTCTCCTCTTCTTCAAACTCAAGAGACCCAGCTCCTGCAGCCTCTCTTCATAAGGGAGGTGCTCCACTCCCTTAATTATCTTTGTTGCCCTACACTGGACCCTCTCCAGCAGTTCCCTGTCCTTCTTGAACTGAGGGGCCCAGAACTGGACACAATATTCCAGATGGGGTCTCACCAGGGCGGAGTAGAGGGGAAGGAGGACCTCTCTCGATCTACTGACCACCCCCCTTGTAATACACCCCAGGATGCCATTGGCCTTCCTGGTCACAAGGGCACAGTGCTGGCTCATGGTCCATCCTGTTGTCCACCAGGACCCCCAGGTCCCTTTCCCCTACACGACTCTCTAATCTGTAATTTCCCAACCTATACTGGAACCTGGAGTTGTTCCTGCCCAGATGCAGGACTCTACACCTTGTTAAATTTCATCAACTATGTTTTAAATTTATTTTAATTAGGTGGTTAAAATTAGGTACAATAAATATATCTTAAATGTCTGAAAAGCTACAACTGTTTTTTATTTGTTTGTATGTTTGTCTGTTTGTGATAATAGATGTTTTCTTACTGACTGAATAGGATGATATTTCTGTGTTTTGTCTACACTACTTCAATTCTGCACTGCATAGTACATTGAAGTACATAAAAGAAAGAAATAATGAGCACTTTTAATGTGTTTTCGTTAAGGTCTGATTCATCATTATACAAAAACACAGCACCATATGAAACTAAACAAACTCTGTTTGTGCGTTAGGCTTTTGCGTTGAAATATGACAGCATTATTATTTCACTACTAGTGAGGTAAATAAACCTTGACTAGTTTCTCTCTAAATCAAGTTGCCTTCTTTACCAACAGCCAAAGACTGACAGTCTTATAGCTGCTCCTACTAAATGTGTTATGTGCCAACTTGTTCCGAATGTTTCTAATTATTTCCTTCTGCTGTTCTTAAGGTTTGTATGTATGTGTGTGTGTGTTTATTTATATATAACAGCAGTTGAAAATTCTTCTTTGCATTGATTAAATTTTGTTTATGAAATGCGTGATTCATCAGTTTAATTCTTCTATGCTGTAATAAAGCAGATACATGTCAGAAATGTAATGAATTTCAAAAGAGGGGTTAAACAGAGTTTACTGCACTCAGCCTGCCCTAATATCCAACCTTTTTTCTTTCTTTCTCTCCTGAAAGAACTTCCCTCTTTTCCCTATTGCTGTATAAATCAGCACAAAACAAGGATAAAATGCCTGAACTTTGATCCTACTGTTCAGCCCATGAGGGCATCACTGATCCAATTGCCGGATCATGGCCTAGACAACTAAGCACAGGAAACAATGAACTGACTGAACACAAAAAACTGTCACTGATCTCTGTGGGTGTTTTGTCTCAATAAAACTGGGCCCTTAAGTAATTGAATCATAATAGAATCAGAGCTCTAAATCTGAAATGAAGATGCATGTCTGAGCCTACTAATTGTTTTCTGTTCTCAATATTTGAAATATATTTTTTTTTACCACAGGAAGGAAAGATAGAAAAATACTTTTTTTGTTTTTTTTCAAGAGGAGGAGACTATTCGATTTGTTGGTGAATCATTTTTCCCATCTAGTCATTATTTTCAATATATTGTACACTACTAATTTTAACTCAAACATAGGGACTAATACTCTGCAATGTTGAAATCATTTATAATGACTAGGCCTAAGATTTAAGAATTTGGACTCCTCTAAGATTTTTAACTATTCAATCTGCTAGCAACATGTGTTGTGACTTTGTTTTGTCCAGTGTAACTTCTATGCTCCACTTTACAGATTTGTTTGTATAAGAAGAGTGGTGTCAATATAATTAGTTGGAGCCTAACCTGAACATCGGTAAGTTTGATTGCAATATATAGACAGTGTTCTGAGACCATTTGACTGAAAAGTTCTTTCATGCCATGATTTCAATGAGCAACCAATAGGTTCTTTTATTTGATAAGATCTACTCTGGACAACCTTTTTCATTCCACTCTTTTAGAGGTGATTAAGAAGCATAAGAGCTAGGTTCCATAGGATATTTGATTTATTGGTGATATAACACAGCTAAAAGCAGGAACTGAAACTGAAGCTTCATGTTTTTCAAAGAAGGAAAAAGTCTTACAACAGAAAGTTCCATCCCCTTTCTAAATGGCTGTCATCTTCTTTCTTCTGATTCAGTTTAAAGAGTATGGCCACAAATATCTTTGGTACTGTTTTTGGTACTTCTGCTTATGTCTTTATTCTTCCCATTTTGTAAATGAGTATCTTAAACCTTCAGGTTGCAACTGCATGAAATGAAAAGCTGTGGTACTATGAATAAGGACAATGCTTTCTGAAGACACATAATTCATGTCAATTGTTATTCTGTGATGGGAGCAAATATGAGTGGAAAAAAGAAGTAAATCAGGTACATCTTTAAACCAAGATATAGTTTTACCTTAGAGCAATAAAATACCTGTTTCTAACTCATATTTAGGTGTGTTTGCTCAAACTGTGTACTTCTATCCTATAATTTGTTTTAATTTTCTTAAACACACATAAAAATTTCCACGGGGCATAGTCCTTTTACACTAACATTCCCAAACCTACACTTTTTAATAAAATAAAAATTTTATAAATAAAATAGAATCAACATAGCTTTGTTATAGGCATTGAACTGCATCTGGACCATCACAGAAAAGAAGCCACAGTTTTTGTGGCTTAGACATAAATGTAAACAGGGAACTTTAAATTCAGTCTGAAAAATTTGGATATAAACAAGAACTCACATCTCAGTTTTAGTTGAGTGTACTATAAGCACAAAGCTGACAAGCTTGTATTAGAAAAAGGAAAAACAACAACAACAACAACAAAGTAAAACAAACAAAAATATCCCTTTCTCCAAATTTCAAGGACATTTGAACTTCATCCAGGCCCAGCTCTTACTTGGAAAAGATCCAGAAGTAAAACGTAATCACAGTAATATTTTAAATGATGATTCATCTAAAGGCACTGTCATGTCCTAATGATAAATCTACTTCAGAGAACATTAGGGAAGTTTTTATTTTGTGCTTGATTAATAAAAAGGGAGAAAATGTCCTGTCATAAATGCTCACTCTGTGTTAGCTAGATTTGTTGGAGCAGGAGCAACTTTACGCAGTAAAGCCTTAAGAAGGACTGGTAGATCTGATTTTTTTTTTCCCTTAAGAAAATATATCATACTTATGACAGTATTTTCACATGAAATAAAATTTTTGAATGCAACATCTGCACTTTACTGGTCTGTGCTTTGGTAATGTGATATAAGGGTCTTCGTAAAACATACTCTATCACATGTAAGCTCCGCTACCTAGGAGAAAAAACCCTTACAAGCATAGAACAACCGCATACAGATTAAAGTGTTGTCTCTTAAACCTGGTTCTGGAAATCAGCAAAATGGAACAAAAATACAAATCATCTCTCAAGAGCTTTGCCATCAGCCTCAGATATCTTTGCTCACATAAGAACACTTCGTATGCTATTTGTGTATTTTTTTTCTTCTCAGTACAGTAGTAGAATTTATAGTGGAATTGTAGAAGAGTTTATACAAGATTATAAAAGAAGCCTAACAATGTACTTTGGACTACATGCTTAACTTGAAGAAACCTAATGTTTGTCCAGCTTCAGCTTACAAAACAGATTATTCCAATTTAAATCCCCATGTAGCAACAAGCTTGTTTAGTCTGGGAGTAATAAAATTAGAAAGAAAAGAAAAAAAAAAACCCTCATCATTGTGAATTGCTGCTCAGATCCATTACTTTGCAAAGCGGAATTAAGGAATATTTGATCCAGAAAACTTCTAGAAATCCATGATCTCCTGGGGAAAATAACAAACAGATATCACAAGCAATAATTTTCAGTTCTACATGTGTTGTTTCGTATTGTCAAATCATGCAAACAAATATACATTCTACCTCATCACAGCAACATTTCATTTAGGACCTCATTGCAGATAAATAATTCACACCATCGTCAAGATGCAAATAAGTAGATCTCAGTGGTTAGTAATATGAAAAAATAAAGAAACTCAGGAAATATTTCCTTGGTTGTTTTATTCCATCACAAGTGGAAACTGGCATCCAAAAGGAGCAATCTCAGTTTTCTAATAGCTCCAGTTGTGTTTTCCTAGGTTTTCTTTATTACTTCTATTTGCACTATGAGACAGAAGCAAGAACTGTTTAGGCTGAGAATGCATTCCATAAAACAAAACAAAACAAAACAAAAACTATTCAGCTGGACCTTTTCTCTGGTCTTGTCTCTCAGGTAGCTCTGTAAATGTTAGCACCACAAAGGTGACACTTGCTACTTCTGTCCATTTAAGGTAAAAGTGAAATCCTAAAAAGCATCGTTTCAGTGAATTTACTCCAGGTATCTGTGGGAGAGCAGATGCAAAAGCTATGGTTTAACGAGTAATTGCACCATGTGGAAATACTGCAGGTGTGTAATTTTCTTGATTTTATATTAAGGTGTATTATGTTGCTGGACCACATGTGATGATGGGTTTGGTTTGCTACCAACATTGCTTCCTGAAGAGTAAATCACTGATATATAAAGAAATGAAGAATTGCATAAATTTTCTTTGACTAACTTTCATCTGAGCTTTAGTAAAGTTGGTAATTAACAGAATATGATTTTTCTTTCTTACATAAAGCAATAAAAACTATATCCTTCCCCTGCTGTCTTCTCGCTTTAAAACAGTTTCCTCTTGCAACAATAGAAGTTCATCTTAAGCTGATGTGTGTATGTTTCTTTTAACACACATGTGGTCTGTTAACAATTTCTGACATGGCAAGGCTGCCAGACATGGATAGACTGACAAATTCACGGAGAAGCGTGTTCTAAACTGACAAGATTAATGAATTACCTCAAGTCTAGTGTTTTACTTTGATTTTTTTAGAGCATCACATACCTTTCTATGCTAGACACCTCCACTGAGGTGATTTTTCACAGACAGAATAGGCTATTATAAATTTAAAAAAAAAAAAAAGAAGGCAAAAAAAAGCTGGGAAATTGTGCTTGTACGTGTGATGTAAAAAAAAAGGGGCTTGGACTCCAGTGACGACTCTCAGCCAGGTGCTGTACCCCAGGGAGAACCCTGAAAGACTGTGCAACACAGATGCTCTGCAAATCGTAACAGAGGAACGTAATTCTAAAATTGGCCTTCTTAAACAGGTTATCAGTTTCAGAAAACCTGAAGGAAGCAACTCACTACAGTGGAGATTAAAGGAAACGTGTGTTGATGCTGCCATCTGAAACAAATGTGTGGGTTGTTATCAGATGACTCACAGAACCTGCAGTTTTCCACAGAACATGGCACTGAACCATTTGCCAGTGTCAGTGAAATAGTAAAAACATTTACACTACACATAAGCAAAAATTGGTTTAGACTTTGAATTGATGCTTGTTCTTTTCGCAGTCTCCTGTAAATAATGTTAATGCTTTTGAATAACAGCTTGAGCAGCTACGAAGTAGTTTAAGTAATAAAATAGATTCTGTCATATTGTTATGAAAAATCATTTTCCTCATCCTTGCAAGAAGACAAAACAACAAAGACATGGAAAGGAACTGATTTTCCTGAATCTTTTTTTATTTCGAAGTTTATGATAAAGATAGAATATTCAGTTTCAAATTTATTTTAGACCACTGTTACCAGCAAATAGAGGCTAAGTACATAGGCATAAATATGAATTCTTGTACATTTATTCCATTAATGTAAACAGTCAGCAAAAGCCCTTGGACAAAATAACTGAGCCAGCTCAAAGATGCATGAAAGTACTGTTATATTAGTCTATCAATAAATGACTGCCATTGGGGAATGAGGAGAAATCATCAGAGTAACTCCAGGGAAGACTTTGAGGTTCACTTATTTCTTGACTATTGCACACTTATCCCTCAAAAATAAATAAAAAGCCAGTAGAATCCAGTGGTTTCCCTTTGAAAAAAATAGGGAATGTATGCGTAGGGTTTTGTTGTTAGTTTTCCTTCCTTCCTTCCTTCCTTCCTTCCTTCCTTCCTTCCTTCCTTCCTTCCTTCCTCCCTTCCTCCCTTCCTCCCTTCCTCCCTTCCTCCCTTCCTCCCTTCCTCCCTTCCTCCCTTCCTCCCTTCCTTCCTCCGTTCCTTCCCTCCTTCCCTCCTTCCTTCCCTCCTTCCCTCCTTCCCTCCTTCCTTCCCTCCTTCCCTCCTTCCTTCCCTCCTTCCCTCCTCCCTCCCTCCCTCCCTCCTTCCCTCCCTTCCTCCTTTCCTTTTCTCTCTTTTTCCCTTCCCTTGCCTTCCCTTGCCTTCCCTTGCCTTCCCTTGCCTTCCCTTGCCTTCCCTTCCCTTCCCTTCCCTTCCCTTCCCTTCCCTTCCCTTCCCTTCCCTTCCCTTCCCTTCCCTTCCCTTCCCTTCCCTTCCCTTCCCTTCCCTTCCCTTCCCTTCCCTTCCCTTCCCTTCCCTTCCCTTCCCTTCCCTTCCCTTCCCTTCCCTTCCCTTCCCTTCCCTCTCCCTCTCCCTCTCCCTCTCCCTCTCCCTCTCCCTCTCCCTCTCCCTCTCCCTCTCCCTCTCCCTCTCCCTCTCCCTCTCCCTCTCCCTCCCCTCCTTTTACTTTCCAGTGCTATTGCCTTTTCAAATCTCCAAGGACACACAGTTTTCTACAACATACTTAATAGGACAATTCAGGATCTAATGTATTAAGAAAGACAAATTAAAGCTGAAGTGAATTAAAAAAGGAAAGAAAAGACCAGATTAAAAGACAACCAAAGTCCATGGAGAAACTCTCAAATGACTCAGCAGGATCTGAATCAGCTCTTTACAATGTCCCAAGAACTTAAAAGAAAATGAGAAGGAAAAGTTGAAAGTGAAGTGAGACAGAAGGAAAGAAAAGAATGGAAAAGAGCATAGTGAAAATTAACAATAGAAAAAAACCCACCTTAATAATAAACAAAGAAACATCCTTTGAGAAGAAATCAAGTTGCACTGCATGTCTGGCAAAGTCACAGAAGTGCAATAACATCTTTAGATGACTGTACTTTCTGAAGATCTTTTCAGTAGATGTATGAAAGACAAAAAATTGCCTCTTCTTTATAGAAAATCAGTTGAAATACATAAAAAGATGTTTTGGAGAAGCAAAAACCAATATTGAGAGAGCTGTCATCTGGTAGAATAGCGTCTGATCAGAAAAAGATTGCAAACAGCATGAGGAGTTGGCACTCATTTACAGACAAGGGCAATTCTTAAAGTTGCAGGATGATAATATTATCCTTGTCAGAAAAGTTATCTTTATCCCACAAAGTAAATTGAATTTCAAATATTTCATATCTCTTTTTTTCAATAAGTATTAACAGTTACCTACAAGAAATGATAATCACTTTGACCTTACTTTGTTGTTTTAAATCATGTTCAAAGCATGTTTTTACTATATGTCAAAGCATATGGCTTGCTAGTACACACAAGATTTAGAGGTTGTTTTTGCTTGGTTAATATTACCATGAATCTCTGCACAGAACAAATTTCACAACTGATGAATAGTGAATCGGTGGATATATTTGAAATTGAAAAACAGATTAGAGAGTTACAAAACATTAAACCTCTGGATTCAGATTAACTTCTATGTTACCATCAGTGAAGTTAATGTTGCTGAATTAGCAGTTTTACTGGTAGTGCTAAGAACTGCTAGGAATCACAGTATCACAGTATCACAGTATGTTTGGGATTGGAAGGGACCTCAAAAGATCATCTAGTCCAATCCCCCTGCTGGAGCAGGAACGCCTAGGTGAGGTTACACAGGAATGTGTCCAGGCGGGCTTTGAATGTCTCCAGGGAAGGAGACTCCACAACCTCCCTGGGTAGCCTGTTCCAGTGCTCTGTTACCCTCACTGAGAAGAAGTTCTTTCTCAAATTTAAGTGGAACCTCTTGTGTTCCAGCTTGATCCCATTGCCCCTTGTCCTATCATTGTTTGCCACTGAGAAGAGCCTGGCTCCATCCTCGTGGCACTCACCCTTTATATATTTATAAACATTAATAAGGTCACCCCTCAGTCTCCTCTTCTTCAAACTCAAGAGACCCAGCTCCTGCAGCCTTTCTTCATAAGGGAGATGCTCCACTCCCTTAATCATCTTTGTTGCCCTACGCTGGACCCTCTCCAGCAGTTCCCTGTCCTTCTGGAACTGAGGGGCCCAGAACTGGACACAATATTCCAGATGGGGTCTCACCAGGGCGGAGTAGAGGGGAAGGAGGACCTCTCTCGATCTACTGACCACCCCCCTTGTAATACACCCAAGGATGCCATTAGCCTTCCTGGCCACAAGGGCACAGTGCTGGCTCATGGTCATCCTGTTGTCCACCAGGACCCCCAGGTCCCTTTCCCCTACACTGCTCTCTAATAGGTCATGCCCCAACCTATACTGGAACTTGGGATTGTTCCTGCCCAGATGCAGGACTCTACACTTTCCCTTGTTAAATTCCATCAGGTTATCCCCCGCCCAACTCTCCAGCCTGTCCAGGTCCCGCTGGATGGCGGCACAGCCTTCTGGCGTGTCAGCCACTCCTCCCAGCTTAGTGTCATCAGCAAACTTGCCAATAGTACACTCAATTCCCTCGTCTAAATCATTAATGAATATATTGAATAATATTGGCCCCAGTACTGACCCCTGAGGCACTCCACTAGATACTGGCCTCCAACTGGACTCCGCACCATTGAGCACCACTCTCTGGCTTCTCTCTTTAAGCCAGTTTGCAACCCACCTCACTACTCTATTGTCGAGACCACACCTCCTCAATTTAGCTGTGAGGATGCTGTGAGGGACTGTGTCAAAGGCTTTACTGAAGTCAAGGTAGACCACATCCACCGCTCTGCCATCATCCATCCACCTTGTTACATTCTCATAAAAGGCTATGAATGTTGGAAAGGAAGTTGGATTCAAGGCTGAGTTTATCCTACAGTTCTCATTAGTACATCTGTGACAACAAGAGTGGTCAAGACACCTTGAGAAGGGGGTGATAAGTGAGCAATGCATTTGGGCTATAAAAACAACCATCAGGGCA
This sequence comes from Patagioenas fasciata, assembly GCF_037038585.1. Classification (NCBI taxonomy): domain Eukaryota; kingdom Metazoa; phylum Chordata; class Aves; order Columbiformes; family Columbidae; genus Patagioenas; species Patagioenas fasciata. The sequence continues at coordinate 17,462,878 of NC_092521.1, forward strand.
ATACAGTTACACTGGAAAGATACTTTTTTTTTTTTTTTTAATTATGGGAAATAGATTAACGTCACCCAGATTCCCATGTCAATATTAGTATTACATAAGAGCACAAATAGTTTTGTGATAGGAATGACCTTACATTTATGAGTGAAAATTATTCCTTTCACGGAGGACAATTGAAAGTGCTATGTGCCATTCAAATGTTCAAAATAGACAATAAGGAATGTAATTCATTCTAGTAGCGTAACTGATGGTTCACTAACCTTTCATTCTAAATCCCTTTTTTCTGTTTTACTGGGAAAGAGCCTATTTCTTGTTTACAGTCTTAATACTTCATAGCCATTGGAATAAAAGAATGTACCAATACAGGGATAAAGAAGTACAGAGTTTAAGATTATTATACACATGTAGAGTTTAGTGCAGCAATTCATCATTTCATGAAATGTTTTTTGAAACATCTAAGTACTACAAATGTATTGTTTATTGATCATAAAAATGATAAATGTACTAATATTTTACAGGAGAAAGCTAATGTATTTTGCAAATGACAACAGGACAAGCTGTCAGCTGCAGCTTTCATAGTTGCAATAGAACATTGGTTTTGCCTTTGGACTTTGCTGTCTGAAAGATTAAGTGTTTTACAGGCACGCATTGTTGCTCCTTTCAGAATGTGCTACCACTGATCATACTTAGGGCAATATTCTTTCAGTGTGTTCTGGATGAAGCTCACAAGACATATTTTCTTGCTGTTGCCATGTGTTGAACGTTTGTGGAAAATCTTAGCTCAAATATTTGTGAAGATGCCAGGTGAAAACTGATGAAGGAAATCCAAGAGATTTCAATCAGAATAAACAAAATGCATGAGGATGATTAAAGTACAACTAGCGATTGATTTATGAATCAGAATGTAGAGACACAGAAAACAACATAAAACATTAATCACCCTATTATTATAGAAAGCACACAAAGGGCAATAGAGACTCCACAGAAGACACGAATCAAGATCTCTCCCTGATAAAACTTATAATATAAATTTTAGCAAAGGCATTGCAAGTGATGATGAATAACTAGGAGGAGTTGAACAAGGGTTACATTTGATTGATCTCATGCTCATCCTACTTAGATATTGTAAGATTGTTCTTCTTATAGCATGTGACAAGAGTGATATAAAGAAGCTAATAATATCTACACTTAACTTCTCTGTTTTGAAACGGTGAATAAGTAAATTTCCCATGGACTTAAATAAAAAGAACAGAGCAGCAGCTTAGTGGACACAAAGGGAAGCTGGTGAAATCATTTTCCCTTTGAAACAAAGCAGACTATGAAGAATATACTGCACTTGAAGAAAATAAAAGTGACTAAACAATATCTTATTCCCGTTGGGTTCTATTTATTTTATTGTATTACTATTTTTTATTCTTTTTTTGAGACTCCTGATGAGGGGAAACCTCTAATGCATCTGAAATCAGTGACAAAGTTCCTACTGTTTTCCAAAGTGCCATGAATAATCACTGTGACCTTATTTTACTTATAAAAATATCCTTTGAATATATCATCAATAAGACAGAAATCTGACTATGAGGGTATAAGGCATACGTGAGACTCTGGAATTTAGTATTTTTTTCAAAACCTTTCACAGACATTTCCTTCTTTAACTGTCCCAGGGTCACCCTTGGCTACCAGTTTGTTGCCCCCAATTGTAGAATATCTGACTCTTGCTGTTCCTTGGCATTCCTCCTGAAAGGAACACATAAAATACTGCAGACAGAGGCAGACACAGGTGCGCGGAAGAAAGCCAAAAGACAATAGTCAAAGAAAAAAAAATCACATCGAGAGTTAATAACTATGAGAACAAATTGCTCAGATGTTCTCCATCTATGGCAGTACTAAAAACTTGAGGAACTTTCTCTAATGAGAAAGACTTTAGCTACTGCAGTGATCTTTTTTTTTGGTAGAGTACTATAGAATAAAGACCTGGAGGGAAGAGGGGCACAAGGAAGCTGGTTAATATTCAAGGATCGTTTTGTCTAAGATCAGGAGTGATGCATTCCAACAAAGAAGTCAGGCAAAAATACCAGGAGGCCTACATGAATGAACAAGGAGCTCCTGGACAGAATCAAACAAAAAAGGAAGTCTACAGAGGGTGGAAGCAAGGACAAGCATCCTTGGTGTAATACAGAGAAATTATCCAAGCAGCCAGGGATCAGGTTAGGAAAACTAAAGCCCTGATAAAATTAAATAGAAATAATTAAATTAAATCTGGCCGGGAATATCAAGGACAGAAAGAAAAGTTTCTATAGGTATGTGGGTGATAAAAGGAAGACTAGGGAAAATGTGGGCCGTCTCTAGAAAAAAAAGTTTCTATAGGTATGTGGGTGATAAAAGGAAGACTAGGGAAAATGTGGGCCCTCTCTAGAAAGAAATGGGAGATCTGGTTACCCAAGATTAGGAGAAGGCTGAGGTACTCAATGACATTTTTGTTTAAGTCTTCATTGGCAAGTGCTCTAACCACACTGCCCAAATTGCAGAAGGCAAAGGCAGGGACTGGGACAATGAAGAACTGTAGGAGAAGATCAGGTCCAAGACTATCTAAGACACCTGAAGTTGCGTAAGTCCATGCGACCTGATGAGACAGATCCACATATCCTGAGAGAACTGGCGGATGAAGTTGCTAAGCCTCTATCCCTCATATTTGAGAAGTCATGGAAGTCCGGTGAAGTTCCCCATGATTGGAAAAGGGGAAACATAACCCAATTTTTAAAAAGAGAAAAAAAGAAGACTGGTGGAAATACAGTCTCACCTCTGTGTCCAGCAAGATCATGGAGAAGATCCTCCTGGAAACTACACTAAGCCATATGGAAAATAAGGAGGTGATCAGTGACAGCCAATATGGCTTCACTAAGGGCAAATTATGGCTGAAAAATTTGGTGGCCTTCTATGACAGCGTAACAGTGTTGATGGATGTGGGAACAACAACTGATGTCATCTTCCTGGACTTGTACAAAGCATTTGACACCCTTGCATGTGACATCCTTGTCTCTAAATTTGAGAAAGGAGGATTTTTTGGATTGACCACTTGGTGAATAAGGAATTGTCTGTATGGTCACACTTAAAGACTCATGGTCAACAGCTTGATGTCCAAGTGGAGCAGCGCTATTTAATGTATTTTGTATATGGACCAGCACTGTTTAATGTCTTTATAGGTGACATGGAGAGTGGGATTGTACGCATCCTCAGGAAGTTTGCTGATGGCACAAAGCTGAGTGGTGTTGTTCACATGCTGGAGGGAAGGGATACCATCTGGGGGGACCTTGACAGGATTGAGAGGTGGCCCTGTCTGAATCCCGTGGAGCTCAACAAGGCCAAGTGCAAGGTCTTGCACACAGGTCAGAGCAATCCCAACCACAAATACAGACTGAGTGGAGAATGGATTGAGAACAGCCCTGAGCAGAAGGACTTGGGGGTATTACTTGATGAAAAGCTCAACATGAGCTACCAATGTGCACTTGTGGCCCAGAAAGCCAACCATACCCGGGGCTGCATCAGAAGGAGCATGGCCAGCAGGTCGAGGGAGGTGATTCTCCCCTCTACTCCGCTCTTGAGAGACCCCACCTGGAGTACTGCATCTGGCTCTGGGGCCCCAGCCTAAGAAGGACATGAACCTATTTGTGACAGGGCCAGAGGAGGGGCACAAAGATTATCAGACAACTGGAGCGGCTATCCTATGAAGACAGGCTGAGACTGTTGGGATTGTTCAATATAGAGAAGAGAAGGCTCTGACCTAAAAGTGACCTACAAGAAAGCTGGAGAGGGACTTTTTGCAAGGGCATGCAGTGATAGGACAATTTAGAGATAGGAGATTTAGATTAGACAAAAGGAAGAAAATCCTCACCACGAAGGTAGTGAGGCACTGGAATAGGCAGCCCAGAGAAGCTGTGGATGCCCCATCCCTGGGAGTGTTCAAGGCCAGGTTGCATGGGGTTTTGAGCAACGTGGCCTAGTGGAAGGTCTCCCTGCCCATGGCACGGGGGGTTGAAACTATGCGATCTTTAAGGTCCCTTCCAACCTGAACCATTCTGATTCTATGATAATAGTTGAGATCACTGTGCTTTGAACAGGACTAGACAACCTTCAGAAGTCCTTTGCAACCTATTTTTTTCTTTTCCCGTGATCATTAAGTGGATTAGATATTCGTGACTAGAGAGGTTTAAATGAGATATGCACCAAACCTTTAACCTAGAAATAGTTCATACGATGTGTATTAATATACAACAGGCTTAGCAAAAGATTAATAGTTTGGGTAGTGAAGTCCAAAGGAAAGTAAATTGTATCATTCCATTCATGACAAGTTAAATTTAGTTTGGTAACTGGATAAGATACCCCCAAATATTCTTCATAAAAATAAATCTGACTTCTAAATATATCATCTTATCTCCACTATACATCATTAACTATGTTATGGTGTTTTCTTGGCTTCTTGAATTGGGTTACTAGCAAAAAATATGTAGCCCACTTTACTTCTAGAAATTCTCTTTATCTTAATATCAGTCCCTAGAAGTCTTCTTGTACTGAGTTGATCAACAAATCACAGAGGATTCATACAAAATAGAAATAAAATCAAAATAAAAATAAAGACATTTAATTTTAAAAGCAGTTTCATATTAAGGGTTTATGAAGATATCAGCTTAAACTTTCTTGCTAGTGGAGTCAAGGAGTTGGTGTGCTGATAAATATATAGCAGCATAAAATTTGTACAACTTCTCCTAGCATTTAAGGTCAACGAAATGTTGAAAACTGCAATGCAGAAATAAGAACCACCAAAGGCCTATTACTCTCATAAATCCTATTAAATCTTTCCAAAAAGATCGACAGCATAATTTAAGATGAGTTATTTTCTTCTCTGTACAAGTAAGAGGTACAAAATGTAGTTTCAAAGTATTAAAAATATTCAATTATTAAATCTGACCCCAAGCAACTAGGAAGAAAAAACTAAATTTCTGTTTTCATATTTTTAATAGACTTTTGATGTTGAATTCCTGAGGCTGGAAAATGATTGCAAATTATTAGAGATAGTGCCCAACATGAAACTCTGAATTTTCGTGAAGTGTTACAAAATCTAATTCTATTTTCAGAGCTAAATTTTCCTAAGAGACATAACTTCTAAAGTTTAAATTGAGGTCTTTGATTTATAATCTTGGGAATTCTATAGGGCTTGCAATCCAGTCCAAAACAGTTTCCAGAATTTTATGAAAAATATATCAAGACAAAGTTCTTTTTAGATTTCATATTAACCAGGTAAAAAAAATATTTTATTGTTTAATGAAAGAAAAAGGTCAAGCCAACTGACCTTAGAGTTACAAACAAGAACTAAAAGTTTGCATTAGCAGAGACCTAATAGGTGTCAGTCATTTGAGGTAGTATCACATTTTAGAAGAGGTAGTTGCACTTTAGAACTCAGTCAGACATAATCTGTTCCACCACCTAGCATCATGCAGAGACATTAGATCTGTTACCTGCTACAGCACTGAGATGAACCTGCTTTATTAGCCCTGCTGTTTTAATTCGATTGCTTCCAAGACCTCAGCTGGTGTTTCAGTGTGATACTGTACTGCTCTACATTCCTGCACCAGGAAGCTCAGGAAGCTCAGAGAGAGTGTTACTTTGCTCACTTCAAGAATAACCTTTGAATAGTATTCCTCTCTCAGTACACAATAATTAATGAAAGACATTTGATTTTATTCCTACTACTTTGTCAAAGCAGATATTTGTCAGATGCTAAAAAAAATAGCAATAGAAACTGTGTTTTTTAAATATAAATATACGTAAGAAATACCATAGCTTTTTCAATGATAATGCTGATTATGCATGTTTTGTATACACACACACACACATATATATATAATCATTGGAATTTGTCATTTCACTCATACATTTCTCCTCTAATGAGGATGCTAAAACCTTCAGATCAAAGACTATCTGGATGATGATTGTGTTTGATCTCTATGTGCTTTCACTTCTTGTCTGAAGGTTTCGAGCAATCTGTTGGAAACAAGGAGCTTTGCAACTGAGTTCTCCAAGGGTCTGGAAGATGCCAAAGCCAGTATGCTGATCTCAGACAACATAACAAAGTCAGTCTTTTCGGATATGAAACCAAAAATGGATGTAAATATCTAATTCCTACTAACATTAAATAGTTGAAGTTCAAGAGATGTAGCTTGCCACAGACACAGTTCTCATCAGTTAGTGTTTACAGTCCCTCCAGCTCAACATTATGAACCTATTACATCATTTCTTATACCTGCAGTTTTTTACTAGAGTGTGAAAGGTACATGGAGCATCTGTCACAGAAGCACCCCCAAAATCATTTTAGGTAGGTGATAAGCTTCAAACAGCCTTTATTCTAACCAGAACTGTTTAGCAGAGAATCAGAGAATTCAGTTACTACACAGCCAATTCAAACTCAAGGGAACCCCAAAACTCTAGAATGATGATTCAAAATGCACATCTTCCTACTCATAAAGAGTGAAGACCTTTAAAGGTACCCAGAAAATATAATTGCTTACCAACAAGGCCAGGTGTCTCAGTCCTTGACTGTCTTTACATGGTGCCCCGATCTAAAGAGGGGAGTCTTCAACTGCAGACCTGCTTCTCTGAGGAAGACCAACTCAATGGGGGTCTCTGGTGGGCTCCATTTATACCCTAGTTGAATCTGAGCTGTGGTCTTTTGTGGTAGTGCTCTAGAAATGTCTCTCAGCAGAGGCCTTTCTTTGGTCAAGGGCCTTGTCTGTTGACCAAGGGGCGTGTATATGAACATAGTGATCTATTGGTCTAAAAGTTTCTGATGTTTTCAAAGGATGTGGGGGGAAGGGTGGTGCATATAATCCAGCAGTGAAAATCTGCAGACAGATAGCGAATTTTTTAAGCATTATAGTTCTGTACATCATAAGACACTAAGTCTATGTCTAGAAAATGTGACAGTGTAAATAAAAGTCAGAATGCAAACCATGTAAGAGTAGGTCTAGGGCAGCAAGAAAAAATGCACAGCAGCGAAATAACCTGCAGAAATTGTACTTGAACAAGGAAAAATGAATAATAGCTCATCTTTAAAAGCAAACTATGGTTTGAAAAGCATAATCAGCTGGCAGGTGAAGAATTCCTTCAATCAAACTTTCATATCCCATTGATCTCTGAATTAAGAAGATTTGTAAACTCACTAGAGGAAGAAGGTCTCTGCAGCAAATGAATGTACTCTTCCATTCTCATCCTGCCCTTGAAGAAAGAAGAAAGAGACTTATCCCACTGAGGTAAAGAAAAGAAAACTGATGTGTAAATATCTGCGTATCGTACAGGTGAGATTATGTGGAATATTATGAAAGTGTTACCATCACATGCTGCTTCTTACTTTGCGGCATGGTTGATTTGAAGGTGAAATTTCTGAATGCAAGGAGATGTTTCATGGTCCTGAAATGGTTTGAAAATTAGACTTTAAAATAGTTTCAGAAAAATAATGATGTGGAAATAGTCTATCAATTCAATCTAGAGATTATATAGGTCTCTGCAAGATCTTAGTTTTGATTTCAATAGCCTTTCCATTAGGTAAAGACAATTTGGATCCTAATAAAATTTGTATTCAAAGTTGAAAACTTCAATAAGAAACATATTTCCACATTTCATCCTTATTTTTCTTTCCTATAGCAAATCATTTCAACACTTCAAGTTTGAATATACAAACTTGATCCAAAACTTAACAAAGAGAAATGTCACATTACAGGTTATATTCACAGCAGATGACTGACAATAGAATTTCTTTCTTTGTTTGGCAGACTCACACAAATGATGCTAAGACTTTTAATATTAAATTTGCTTCCTTTAGGTAATGGGAAAAAAAAAAAAGGGTATATGAGGAGACATGTGGTTAAGATTTCTAAACCACTTTTTGTGCTGCTGCTTTGTTCGAGGATAGGAGGGGAGGGGAGGGGAGGAGAGGGGAGGAGAGGGGAGGGGAGGGGAGGGGAGGGGAGGGGAGGGGAGGGGAGGGGAGGGGAGGGGAGGGGAGGGGAGGGGAGGGGAGGGGAGGGGAGGGGAGGGGAGGGGAGGGGAGGGGAGGGGAGGGGAGGGGAGAGGAGAGGAGAGGAGAGGAGAGGAGAGGAGAGGAGAGGAGAGGAGAGGAGAGGAGAGGAGAGGAGAGGAGAGGAGAGGAGAGGAGAGGAGAGGGGAGGGGAGGGGAGGGGAGGGGAGGGGAGGGGAGGGGAGGGGAGGGGAGGGGAGGGGAGGGGAGGGGAGGGGAGGGGAGAGGAGTGGTAGCAATAAAAATGAGGACAGACTATTTGAAAAGCCAAGACGAGGATATGTAAGAGCATCTATTGACAAAAGGAGCAGTAGAGCAATGACAGCCAGTGATGCAGAACTATTAGAGATGCTCGAGCTAAAAGAGCCAAGGAAGCAGACAGATCAGCTGAGAAAATGGTGTTGCAAAGGTCAGTGTGTTCTGTGGAAAGTGACAGGAAAAGCAATGCCACAGAGGGCCTGAAAACCAGAATAATTTTATTTCACTATATAACAGGTGGAAAAACAAAAAAGGAAAAAAAGAGGAAAAGTACAGTGAAGGAATATGGAGAATTCCAGTAAAGACAAATATATCATCCATGTATTAGTACATACAGAAACACTTACTACATATGGGTGATCCCTGCTTACTGGAGAGTGTTCACTGCAGGACTACAAAGAAGGAACTGGAACATCTTTCATATGAGGAAAGTCTGAGAGAGTTGGGACTGTCCAGTCTGATGAAGAGAAGGCTCAGGGGCATCTTATCAGTGGGTTGAAATACCTGATGGGAGGAGGTGAAGAAGAGGGAATCAAATCTTCTCAGTAGTGCACACCGACAGGACAAGAAGCAATGGTCACACATTAGAACACATGGAATTCTACCTGAACAAAAGAAAATCCTTTTTTGGTGATGAAAGTCTGGAACAGGTTGTACAGAGGGGCTGTGGAGTCTCTGAATATCTCCAAGGAGATAGTAAAAACTCAGGTGAATGCAGTCAGGCAACGTGTTCTAGCTGATGGGACTAGATGACCTCAGGATGTTCATTCCAACCTAAATGACTCTGTGGTTCTGTGAAGCAGTCAGTCAGCTGTGTGATGAGATCAATTGTTGGTCTGATCTCATCTGAACTGTGCTATCATCAGCAATGGGAGGTATCCAGACATCAGAGCTATAGCTCTGGAGAAGGAAGAAACACTCCAAAGCACTGACTGAACAGAAATGGTTCTTAAGGAGGAGCTGAAATAAAGCTAAGAAATTATTTCATCCAAATCAAATGTCTCCTGATAACAAATGAACTCTGTCAAGGACTGGAGGGAAGTGAGTACCACTGAAGAGACCTCTTTGCCTCAGTGCATACCTTCTATGCCCAAACCACTCATAGCACACGCCTGTCTAACCTGCAGCAACATATGGTGTTCCACAATCTCTCCGACACTGTTTTGTTAAAATCTCCCAGGCCAAGACACTTGCAACTAATCTTACTTCTTGTAGCACATTTAGTTTGAAAATGTTAGCTTTTTGCTTTCAAGTCTAATGTTTATTATAGGTCTTGGGGTATTGATCAAAGATCTGTGACATAGGCAACAAGTAGAGATGCTTCATGGATACAATTAGACACAAGGCTTGTTTCTGTTACTTATATTCAGACATCTAATGCCATTTGAGATGACTCAGACATTTGCCTTCTACTTCATGAAAGTGTTGCCATCCTATAGATCTTGTGTCATATTATGAAACCCCATTATTATTGGCCTGGTTTAGTGAATGACTGTAATCACCAGGCTCCTGTAACTGGACTAAGTAGGTAGATAAACCCTTCTTTTTTTTTCATTATAGAGAGGTAAAAGAAAACACCAAGCAAAACACTAGCCCAAGAATGAAACATCTTTTGTTGAAATGGAACGAGAGATATAGTCTATCAAGTATCAACGTCTGTTCTGCTGAGATGCTTCTAGATCATATTCTACAGAAGATAAACTTATTTACCTTTAAGCATCTCAAGGAATTTATTGTGCAGCTCCTGTAAGACAAATTACCTGGAAAATAGTGAGACAGAATTGCGATCAAAAACCAGATTGCACTGCGCCCCACAGTACACAGTTCAGATAACTCTCTACCTATTGGCAGTTAGAGGAGGATGTTTTCTTCTGAGTACTGATAAAACAGAAAAAAAAAAAAAAAGAAAAAAAAAAAAGGACTGTGGCAAAATCCTGCATACTCATGAGTTCACCTCTGGAAATTGCTTGTACTACACCAATCAATCTGTAGACAGAGACAGCTAGTACTTCTTTTCAAGTGCTTAACTCTGGCACTCAGTTACATGGGATCTTGCCATCTGTGGTGTCATGTCTACATCTCACTTTTTCCCAAAGTGTTATGCTTGGCTTCACTCTAGGTCCTCACACTTTAGGCAGACATCAGACTCTTTGCCCACTAAATGCATGCCAGCATTTTCAACATACACCACTTTGTTTCTTTGTCTGCCATTCACAGCTCTTCCATAAGACAGTCTTGAGTCAGCCACATCTACTAACCAAAGCATTGCACTCTACTGAGACATCACTTGTAGGTGCTTGCTGAATCACTCACACTATCTCTGGGTTGGCTGGGGATAGTTTGAGCACTGTTGTTATGCCACTGATTGAGCTGTTGCATATTAATACTTGGAAAAGCATGTATAACTTTCATGTCTTCCCATAATGCCTTCAGGAAAACAGTGTAGAATAATAAAATCTTCCCCTTAATTTCAAGGCACTTATTGTCTTTAACATCTACAGGAAGTTCTGCCTAATTAGTTAAGCACTGCACCTGTACTGATACCATCTAGGCCTGCTGGTATTGGTATCCCTGGGCACATGCCTGGGCAACCCAGTAACTCTGGCCCAGAATGTTAATGCCAGAAATACTCCATGTTAACATGTTACATTTACATAATGTGCTTCCTGCAAAGAAAAATAATTTACATTTTGGCCTTTCCTGTTACTTCCTTTCTAGACAATCCTATACATCTTCAGTGTTTATGGTAGAAATATTTCCTGCACCTCTTCAAACTGCAAGCTTGTCCAAAGGTCTAGAGTGGTATGGGCATTGCCTTGGACTCCCATCTGTTCCTGGAACTGGGTTTTCCACATCTTCTATCCTGACAATGAAAGACGTTCCCGATGTCATTTTGCAGCCTCAGTCCATGAGTTAGAAAAGTACATACTGGCATGGGCAGTGAAGCACAAGACCTAAGGACTTAAGGGAATTATTCCATCTATTGTGAATTATACTGCCTTTATTTTCCCATGTTGCCAGATATAAATTAAACACAACTGTTGGTAAACTCTTTCAGCCACAATATCAAAGAGTTACGGAACCAAAATAATAGCAAGAGTGTTATATCTTTTGTGATACTGAGTTCAAGCACTTCAGTCTCTAGGAGTATCTTTCTATCTTGGAAGTATACCCAAAACTATGGGCACTTGACTTGATTTCTGCCAAGAGCCAGCCCAGATTTTCATCAATAAACTCTTCTAATGCTTAACAGTAGACCTCCATACATCTAGCTTGCTCTTCATATTCTTCTTATCAGTGAAACGATGAAGTTTTCTTTTTAATTCCCACTACTGCAGCAATTTGCCCTTTAGAGTAAACTCCCCCTGAAACTAACTATCCAGGTTGCAGAATTTAGAGGTTCAAACAGCAAATTTAACCCTTTTTGTTCCCATTGCATCCACTATACAGAGATACAGTCCATTTAACTAAAGAAAGCAAGTATCTTGCCATATAAATACCTAAAACAGTTATGTGAAGTTGTGTCATGGAAACTGTTCTTCACTTCTTGAAGAACGTCAGTGGTCTTGCCATTGTAAATAAGACCAGTGTCTTGCTAAACAGCTTTTGTCTCTCATCTCACAAAAAAATAAATCACTGAAATAATGATCTGACACAAGGTACCATGTAGGAAGACAGATTTAGACTATCTGTAATTACTAGCACAGTTGTTCTTGGAGCTATCAGAAGAAGTTTTCCTTATAGCAAGCACAGAGTAGGGAATAGCTCTGTCATTGCTACAACCACCATACTGGAACATTACAATAAAATCTCTTGAGTTAGTGCTGTTTTGTGGGGACCAGTTTTACGTCTGGAAGTAACCCTGGGTCAAAAAAATTAGATTCAGCCATATTTTTTTTACTATTACTTTATAGTTACTCCTGTGTTTACAATGGAGTTCCTAACCTTACTAAACTCCTGGTTTTTGTGTCCTAAACTGAAAATATCATCCTTCATTTGATCTTGTATTATGTGAAATAACACACCTGGAATTATGGTGTCCCCTCTGAGCCCTTCTTTTTTTCTACAGCTTCATCTGCAGATATCAGGGATTTTGAGGTTTCCCTCTCCAGTTTTCTGGATGCAAGATGTACTGACTGTTTTCCTCAGTAGAGAAGAATCTCTGCAGGACCTTTAGCTGTAGGTGGCTCTCACAGCTTTGTGCAAGAGACATCGTAGATCTCTGCATCTACATAGGAGTCAGAAATTGTTCTCCTTTTAACAGAGTGAGCCAAAACTAAGTGGATCCAGCACCTGTATTTGTAGATGTGGAGGTTTTAACTTGGATGGACCCTGAATACACAGAAATTAAAAAGGTTGTACTTACCAGATTTTCATGGTATGCACAAATCAGCTTTATGAGGATCTACATTATACATTACCTCCTGACATGTGAAATGAGACTAAAGTATCCTGGAAATCTCATAGAGCAATGCATGGGGGCATTAGTTAATTACTCAAAGAATTATTTCATTACTAGGTGGCAAATGCACTTCCTCGAGCTTATAGCACATTTTTGCGGAGAGTATGCCAAAGAATTACACTGATTGGACTGAAAGCTATTAAAAATGTTCTTAATAATTTTTAACATAATTTCCTACAACAGCATCCTGTAGCTTTTCTTTATTCCAGACACAGAATTTATATGTTGGTTTTGTCTCTTCCTTATTCACTAAGACCAACCAATGCTGTTTGTATCATGTATTGTTGCAAAGCCTTTTATCCAGCCTTCTACAAAGGCTCTGTAAAGAGATTTTTAAGCTTTTGTTTATTGCAAAGTGATTTCTCAGTCATTTTTCTTTCACTCTTTAAAAGATGAAGTGATTCAGTGACCTTCTCCCCCATCTGTGATACATGTGTCTTTCTGTTAAAACAGAAGCTGATTTTCTTCATGTTAGCCTGTGAATATTTAAAGCATTGCCCTTGACCAAGAGTTAACAGTGAGAGTAACAAAGGGTGTGATCACAGCCTTTGGGGGAGCACAAGTAGCAGATTACAGAGCATTGCTACCAGCAGAACGTAGTCTTAAATTTTGCTCTAATGGTAATGCCATTAGATGGAACAATGACATACTCTTTTCTTGAGCTGTATCTTTGATTCTGGTTATTCAACATCCAGAAACATAGAGCAGAAATAGCAAAAAAGAGGTTAATTTGAAGTTGGAAGATGAAAAAAATATTTAAAGACTTTGATATGGAAAGAGATTTGAAAATATTAGGGCTATATCATAAGAGATTATTTATGAAATAATGGACTATATGAAAAAAAAGCACAACAGAATTCTGTTTGTGTTTCTGCAAATTGCAAAACAGATGTGTGTTGGAACTAGAAGAACTTAATTATAAACCACATATAATTAGCATGCAGAATTCACTTAAAATACATACTTTTAGATCCTACCACTTCAAGGAAAATATATGTATGGGGTAAAGTAAATTTCCATTTCAAAAAGGCCGTCTGAATTCTGGTTCAGATTTGTCCAAGAGTAAAACATGTCTAAGACTTAAACTAGTCCTGCATTATCGAAGGCTGTGAAAGGTTCTTTTCTGATTTTAGCGTGATCAGACTTAGACCCTCTGTACATGATAAACGTGACTGCTAGGCAGAAAAAGTTAGATCTTAAATAGGAACCTGGTGCATTTTGAATAAGAGAACATGATATGGATATTAATTTGGACTGGGAACTAGATTTGCTGGTACAAAGCTCCTCTTCTAGCCTTATATTTCCATATTTTATTTTTAGAAGTGTATTAAGGTGAAATAAATTAATAATCTTTATATTTTCCTAGTGTAATTCTTAGGGCTGAAAGGGATCTTAAGAGATCTTATGGTACATTCCAGGTAGGATTAACTATATCTATGCCATTTTTATCCAACTACGACTACTACAACACAAATTGATTGTAAGGATGCACTCTCATGCCATGGCAAAAAAGCAGATGTTATAATCAAAGTTTTAAAAGACTAGCAATGTCTTATGTTAAGACAGATGTCCAGTTTTGTCTGCATTTAAAGTGAATGAACTATTTCCAGAGACCCTGGTTGAAGGCAAGGGGAGTGATCAGAAGGCTAGAAAACTTGACCTATATAGAAAAATAGTTGAGTGAATTACTGTTATTTAGTCTAAACATCAGAAATATATCCTGAGTCTATCATAGCTGTTTTCAGATAGTTAAAAGATTGGTTTGAGAAAGGGAAGAATATTAGAAATTCAATTTAAATTATTTATTTTTATTTATGTAACTAACATCTGTATTATAATGTTCATTGTCACACAAGTCTCATTGCAGGAGGAATGTTCTGGCTTACTGGTGTATGGAAATCAGTTAGATTTCAAATCAAAACAACGAAGTATCATATTTGTCAGGTTAATTGAATTGGCTTTTTATGTTATTAAATAATAGTGTTATAAGCCACAGAAAAAGCAGTCAAGATAGGCATACTAATTATTTTCCATAAATAAATAAACATTTGAATTGGATAGCACAGAATAAAAATATTATATAAAAACATTTTAGAAATAATCATCAAAAGAAACTGAATTTCAGAACCTGTGTGTTTTTAAAGCTGGTGAAGTGTGTGGATGTTAAAACATATTTTCATACTGTGTTTCATATTCTGTGAAGAAAAATTATTACACTGAAACAAAAATGTCTTATTATCACGCTGAGAAAACTTTTACATTTCCACTAGTGCCTGTTTGCTAGCATGCTGGTTAGCACTGTTTACTTATGAAAGAATTTTGTAATTCTCTAACAAAGATCACAGTATCAAGTATCTCACATTGCGCTGACAGAATTTAAACAGAACTGCCTATTCTTTCTGAACATTATCTTTGAAAATTGATATTTCCAGTTCTGACATGATTGTGCATTTATGAAAATGATAGTGTGGATTGCCTGAAGAAATGCAAAGTTAAAGAAAATATGTGAAATCACAGTTTCCTCCACAGCACAAAGGATAATTCTATAGTAGCTTTGCAAGCAACACTACCAGATAGTTAATTCCAGCATTTAATATGTGATGTGAAAGGAAAATAAATTACTTACCTGGGATCATTTGACTTTTTCAGTATCTGAAGATTGCAATGCAATACCTTTTGTGACCTTATTTCCTAACTGTAAAGGTAATGAAGTAAAAACAACTAATACTGTGATTTGCTCATACATTGTGGGTTGGAAAGGCCTTACTCCCATGTTGGAAAGCTGGGTTTTAAGGTAGAAATATGTTCTACGATCAATAGAAGTCATGGAAAGTAAGCACCAGTGGATACTCTTTTATGATGCAATCAATTGCTCTGTTTTGTCGCTCCCTTTTCCCCCTCATTGAATATATTAGTAAATCGACACAACTTCAGAAGATGAAAGTTGCTGAAAGCTAGCAAAGATGAATATTCTATTGATTATACTAACCCTGAAAAATAAAAAATTCACAATTATCTTTCCTGCCTTCCCTGTCTAAACTTTCTATTGTCACCTTTCAGCACTTCGAGCTGACTCTGGGTTTCTATTACTTTAAGCCACTTCTGTTACAGCATTTCACTTTTTTATGTTTACTCTATGTTCTTTGTTTCAAGAAATTAAAAACATATTTATGTAAAGCCATAGAAGATAAATTTGTTTGAATTCAAATTAACAAATATTCCATAAATTCAGAAGTTCACATTGCTGCTGGATAAGAAAGTATTCTTAGATATCTATTTAATATATGTGATTTGAATTACCTCACAACCTACATTGAGCAAGACAGTAGATGATAAAAAGTCCATGCATTTCTGGACATAACCTGAGTGCATGTCCTGTGATATTAAACTACCAACCTTGTTACAAGGTATTCTGTATCACTCAGCTAAGTGAGAGGGCAGGACCCTACTGTTCACAGATCTGCTACCTATCTGTTCTGAAGAGAGAACTTAGTCAAATTTCAGTTTTCTTTCTTCCTCTTTTTAGTTTTCCACCACACTACAAGGAAAAGTTTTTGAGAGCTTTCTACCTGAGAAGGAAAACTGATGGGTTTGCAGCCATACGAACCTGCTGCCCTCAGAATGCAGGGTTAGGGCTTCCCCATAGGGTAGTTTGTGAATTTACAGCTCATTCCTGAACATGATCAGTTGATGACAACCTCATTACCTTCTATGCAAACTGGAAAGTGCACCTATTTGATCTTAATTTAGCTACAACAGCAACATAACAAGGACAATACATAATAAATTACATTGAAACCAAAGGAAGACAAAAAGAAAAAAATAATTATATATTGTGTGGGTATAAGGAGGCATGGAAAATTATAGTGATGAGAACCATATGAATGAGCTTGAAACAATAAACTCTTTCTGTTTCTTTTCTCAAGCTGGAATACGTATTCTCTCTCAACCTGCTCTGCAGGTAAAGGTATGTGAATTGTTTTTACCTATCTGCAATGCTCTGCTTCTATGATCCATTTGCACATTTTCTTTCTAAATCTCACTTTAATACCTTCTACTTCTCTTTAGCTGGTGATTGACTCAGCCCTTAAAATGTATAAAAATGCTGTATAAAATGAAATAGTTTTGCATGAGTCCATATAAATATAATTTAGATTAAAAGCAGATGACTGTTTTTTCTTTTCAAACTGATTTATCTGTTGTAAACAGAATAAATACACTGAAGAATGAATTACATTGGGACAGTAATAAAAGAAATACATATAGTTATAAGAAACTTCATGTTTATGCTAGTAAAAGGACAAGATTGAGTCATTCATGTTGCTATATGCTGGTTAGGGCATCCACAAGCTATGGGACATTTGTAGAGGAGTCCTGCTGGGTAGAGAAAAATGAAGAAAAACAAAAACATAATTTTTACATTTTGAATTTGAATCTTCAAACCAATGCCCAAATCAAAACTACCACAGTAAACTGATAAAATCGAAGTTTATTTCAGGGATTTATAGTCTACTGAAACCTTCCTTAATGTTTCATATATTCCTATAAGGACTGGTCTAGTTAAAAATTCCTGCATGTTTGAGCCTTGACTAATTCTTACTATAAGTCCTTATCAAATAATGATTATTTATTGCCATAAGCATACAATTATCTATAGATAAAGCTAAAGGTATCTGAACTTCTGAGGAATTTACTCTTAGGAACCATAGGGAGAAATTAGACAAAGCAAAGATCAACT